>NW_027514502.1:120000-322500 GCF_048772815.1 Callospermophilus lateralis | reverse complement strand
GGTCTTACAATACAGGAATGTAGTGGATCTTCCACCTGCTGAAAACCTCAAAGGTCCATGCAGAAATGATCCCTGGAGAACATGTAGGCAACTATGAAGAACGTGAGAGAGCAAAAGTCATCTTCCATGGAAAACAACCTGGTAAGGATGAAGGGTTGTGTCTCATTCACCCTCTCTCCTTAATGTAGAAAAGATGGACCAACAAAGGCCTTTGTGGAGAGCTGTTCCCGGCTTCCTATGGTTGAGATACCAATCTAACTTGTGAAAGTGTCAGAGGAAGTATGGAAGCAACCGTTCGGAAAAAGTGGTTGCTAAGGCAGTGACGTCATTCAGTTTCTGAAGGAAGTGACCTCATCTCACTTCCTTGGTGATGGAACTCTCTGAACTTGGGATCCAGGAAGCCAGGCATCCAGAACCAGTCCCAGTCCCAGTACAGTGGGATCACTTGTTTGCATTTACCATGGACAGAGTAAGTCTTTTTTGGTACCTACTGATATGAGGATGGCCAAATGCCAGGAAATTTTGAAGACTGGCCTTTCCAGAGAAAGCAAGAAGTGGCTCACCGCGGGCCCCTGATATTTCACAGAGTTGGCCATGGAGACCAGATCTGAGACAGGACAGGCCATTTCTGGGGAACATAGTATGGCCCACCAGTCAGAGGACACTCTGGATAGTCACAGACTTACTTTGGGGAAGGAGGTGCCTTTTTCAGTGTGGGTGTGAGTTTGTGGTTTTGTCTTATGTTCTGAGAATAGGTAGGAATGGCGGCTTGCTTGGTTTGGAGTGGAATGTTTCTAGAAAGTCTTTTGACAAGGCGAGTGTTTCTATGTCTGTGTATCCCACTGTGTCCGTGGTTGTAGACATTAGAAAAGAGAATGCATCAATGGATGTGTCCTGTCTAGTAGAAAGCTTCCCAGCATTCATCCTACCCATTTTAGGAATGGACTGCAGGTTGCCTTATCGATGGACAACATGTACTGTCTTCCTAAGTTCCTGTTTTCTTCCTGAATTCTGGCCACTCTCCACAATAGGCTCATGGTTTTGTGTCCAAAATATGTACCACCTCCAAACTCTGTGACGTGGCCATGTAATCCATAGCTGAAGGAAATGGCAAGCATCTCAGAAAACTCAGATATCAGTGTGACCAGGAAAGTCTCAGTAGAGAAACCCTGCTTTGGGCATTTTGCTTACCTATTGTTCTGTTGTCCTGAATGTCAGGAAGGTCTTTGCCTCAGGCCACCCTTTGTGAAGCCTGAAGAAAACAGTTTTAAAATGGAAAGGAATGGGCATCACCAGTGGCTCTTTGCTTAATTACTTTGGAAAGGGATGTGTCTGAATCAGCCTCTTGGCCCTGTGTGAGGCTGTGGCTTAGATTATCAGCATTGGATGGATCTAAAGAAAGATCCAATGTGTGCATCCAAAACCAAAATGGCAAAAAAATCAGTCATTGTGGTTGAAGTCTCTTGCCTTCCTGTGTTTGGTTCTTGACCTCCATCAAGGGAGTATTGGGATTTTTTGTGTCAAATGAGTTCTTCCAATCCCTGCAAAGGTGCTTGGGTTTAATAATGACTCCAAATCACATACTATACCTGATAGTCAGTAGGCCTCAAATTGGAGAATTAGATTAGTATTAATGGCAGAACTATGTGATCAATCCTGGTTCACAGGAAGGGTGTCCAGGCCACCCTGAATTTAGATAAATGAGGAGAAGGGAGCTTATTATGGACACTCTATTGGGCTGTGCCATTTAAGAAAACCTCCAGCCAGAGATTATGATGAGTGACTATATGGAAGTAGATGAGGGCCATGTGGGATTGTTTTGATTTTAATTGTGGTAACTTGTGTGGCTTTTGGAAGAGATGACTGTGTTCACCTGGGCTTTAACACTGGCGTGATTCTCCTAGAAGACTGAGTTCTGTAACTGACTTCAGAGTAGTAATTGCTTTGGAAATGGATATGTTTTAATCAGCCTCTTGGCCCTGTTTGAGGCTGTGGCTTAGATTATCAGCACCAGAAGGATCTAAAGAAAGATCCCATGTGTGCATCCAAAACCAAAATGGCCAAAAGAGCAGTAATTGTCGATGAACTCTCTCGCCTTCCTCTGTAAGGTTCTGAAAGAATAAAAGAAATTGAAATTGAAATGTAAAGAACCAGGTTTTGTAAAGTTTCCAAGCTGCACTCAGCACCTGAAATTTCTGTGGCAGTTAAGACAATTCCTGGATTTGCACATTAGATGTGTGTTGAAATCTTCCCTGAGGACCTAGTTACTTAACAGCCCCTTCCCAGAAAACATGCAGCTCACCACGTATACATCTCAGTGCATCCACCAATCAATTTAAATGTATACCCCTTCTTACGGCTGACCAATCACCCCCTGCCCAACCTGTTCCCGCCAATGAATGTGCTAATCATGTTTTAGAGTTGTTATTTGATTTTCCCGTGGTATATGATGATTTGCTAAAGGAGGCTATGATGTATGTAAAGTCCCTGCCCTCTCTAAAGAATGTATATAAACTCCGCTCCAGTGGTTCTCGGGGCTCTTTGTTCTTTGTTCCTCTGAAGTGAGCCCTGAGCTCCAGCACGCTATACCCCCAATAAACCCTTTGGTGTTGCATGAGAAAGCCTGTTGGTGGTCTTTTCCTCCGATGTTCGCCCCACGTTTTCATCTGGAGGCCCCAGGTGAGATATCCGGAGCAGCGGACGAAAGACCCCAAGGGACTCTTCTCGGGGTTTCTGGTTTCGGGTTTCAGGTTAGGGCTTGGCAAAGTGGCTGTCGGTGAAGAGCATTAGCTCTCTCTGACAGTGGGTGGCAGACGTGTCACAGAGCTACTGGCCACGTCCCTGGGGGACACTCCAGAGGACGAGGGAAATCAAGGAATATTAGTTTCCTCAACTCGGTTATATTTTGCTTCAGGATTCGGTTTGCCAGCCCATCAGGTTTTGCTGGCTACACAGTTTTTTTCATTGTCCCGAACTCATGTTGAGTTTACTGTCTGTCTTTATTGTCTAACCCATCAGGTTTTGCCAGTTACTGAGTTCTAATATTTGTCTTGGACCCATGTTAAACGTTTACTGTTTGTCTTTGTTTGTGTTGCGTTTGTGTCTTCACTGTCTCTTTTTGAGTAACTCCCATTATGGGACAAAGCACTTTTACGCTTCTGTCCCTGACCCTTGATCTTTGGACTGATGTCCGCTCAAGGGCCCAGAATCATTATTTTTCAGTTAAATGTCAGACCTGGCAGACTCTCTGTGCTTCAGAATCGCCCATCCTCAAAGTCGGGTGGCCCCCAGAAGGATCCTTCTACTTCAATCTAATCCGAAAAGTCGGAGATATTGTCTTTCAGCCGGGACCACGTGGCCACCCAGATCAACAGCCATATACCCCTTCCCCAGGATCCTATCATTCAAACCTTCCGTTCCCTCCCCATCTTCCCCCCATTCTTCCTGAGTCACAAGACTGGACAATCCTCCCCCTCCTTATCCTCTGCCCTCGCTCCCCAACCCCCAACATATTCCAGATGATTCTCCCACCACTGACTCAGCCTCTCCGCCACTAGAGGCAATTGGGCCAGACCCAAGCCCTCCAAGGGACTTCTCCGCAGCAGCAGCAGCCCCTCCTTTTCTGGTGGAAGCTGGGCCACCTAAAGAAACCCGCCAGCTACGGAAAATAGAAAACTCAGAAGCCACTGTGATGCTCCCTCTTCATCCTTATGGGCCCATGAACCGACCAAACTGGGATCCCAACACCTTTGAAGGTTGGTAGCATCTTTCCACTTATCACAGGGCTCTAATAGCGGGGCTCCGAGTGGCCGCCAGAGGGCCGACTAATTTGGCCATGGTAAGAGAGATAATCCAACGTCCTAATGAGTCTCCCTCTTGATTCTGGAGAGAATTATGGAAGCATATAGGAAATATACTTCTTTTGATCCTCAGGCAGAGGACGAAAAAACATCTGTTGCAATGGCCTTTATCCAGTTTTGATTCTGACTCCTTAATGTGTTCGACTACATGATTGGTTGCCTTAGGTGGCGTAATCAGGGTGCGGCCAACAGTCATCCACACTGTGGGTCTTGCTGAGGTTGTCCGAGCATAGACAGCAAACTCAACATAGCCCCAACGTTTGGCCTTGGGGTCAGGTATATCTGAAGTATACGATCCATTGTTATGGGATGAAGAGCCTTTATGCCACTTTAGGTAACTAGAAGTCAACCCTTCAGAGTAGCCAAGTGAGTGGTAAGAACAGCTAGCACGTTCATCATGGAACCTGCATGACCAATAGGGGCACCCATTATATATCTCAGGCCACCAATGACAATAGTCTTTGGTTTAATTAAAAAGGAAGCAAATGAAAGGCCAGTTCCAGCTACCAGGTACGAAGGTCCTTGAAGGTGACAATTTTAGGGAGATAGAGGTGCAGTTGTGGATGAAGCAAGTAGTTGCATCCACTGCGCGGACCTTCTGCATGCCATGTTCTGAGTATCGTTCCCGAAGAGTGAATAAATACATGGTAGGTTAGGAGGGTAAAGACAAGTCCCAACAGAGCACAGAAAAAAAGCAGAGCACAAAAAACAAGCAGTTAGAGAAGACTAGGGTGTTGGGAGAGCTCATTGTGCCTTCTTTAAGAGGAATTGGGCTGCAGGGAACACTGTGTGAGCCGCAACTTAAATGGGTGAGATGGGTGTGGAAAGCAGGATTAAAGGGGAGCTTCAGGAGGTGATTCTTGGAGTTCCTCTGGCATGGTCCTGTGGTCAGCAGGTGGGGCCTCCTGGTGATTTGGCTTCAACCTAGAAATGGGAATCCAGGCAGTTAGACGGTTGTCTGGTAAGGAGAGTTTGGCGGCGGTGGGGGTACAGAGAATGAAAGGATAGGGGCTTTCCCATTTTGGTGCAAGAGTCCCTTTCTCCTCTGGGGTATTATAATAGACTAGACTCCCAGGTGTTAAGGGAGGAGTGTTTGGAGAGGAGACTGGGTCAGGAAGAAGCCAGTTCTGACATTTCCAGTGTTCAGAGCAGAGATGAAACAAGAGAGGCAAAGACAAATCTCGGGTGAGAGGTCCTTGTGAAGTGACCAACCCAGAGGGTATAAGAGGTCTTCCATACATTATCTCAAAGGGAGACAGTAAAGATGGTTTCTTAGGGAGAGCTCTGATTCGAAGCAAAGCAAAGGGAAGGATTTTGACCCAGTCTAAGTTTAATTCCATTGTCAATTTGGTAAGGACTTCCTTCAGAGTATGATTTACCCTTTCCACTTTCCCTGAAGCCTGGGGGTAATATGGACAGTGGAAATGCCACTTGAAGGAGAGGGCTTGAGAGACCTTTTGTGTGATCCTAGAAATTATCTCAGGGCCATTGTCATATTGTAGGGAAGTGGGCATACAAAATCTAGGGATGATGTCTGTCAGTTAGATTGAAGCTACAGTGGAAGCCTTTTTATTGGAAGTGGGAAATGCCTCAACCCAAACAGAGAAAGTGTCCACAAAGACAAGGAGGTATTTAGTGTGCCATACTGTGGGCATGTTGGTGAAGTCTACTTGCCAGTCAGCAACGGGAATGTGTCCCCGGGCTTGGTGGAAAGGGAAAGGTTTGGGCCTTAAAGGAGTATGAGGTTTGGTCCGCTGACAGATCTGACAATTAGAGGCTATATTCTCTATCATGGCTATCTCAGAAGGGTTGAGGGAGAAGAAGCTCTGTAAAAAAAGGGTCAAAGACTGAGATTTGGAATGGTGTAGAGTATGAAGGAACTTGAAAAGATCCTTGTTCTTACTGGAAGAAGTAGGGGCTTCAGATGAGCTGTCTAAAGTGGCCATAATATGTACCCCATAGGGGCCATAATTGGAAGTGGTAGCAGGCATTCGTGGCGCCTGGTCAGCTTTGGCATTGCCCTCAGTGATAAGAGAGCCGTCCTTCTGATGGGACCTACAATGGACAACTCCCAACTGGTTGGGTAAGTGGGAGGCCTCCATCAGATTGGTTATAAGAGCCGAATTAGTGATCGCATTACCTTTGGTGGTAAGTAGGCGTCGCTCCCTTCATATTGAAGCATGGGATAATAAGATCTGGAAGACATATTTTGAATCAGTATAGAGGGTGAGGGATTTGCCTTGTGCTAGAAGGCAGGCACGAGTGGCTTCTATAAGTTCAATCTGCTGGTTGGTAGTTCCTGAAGGCAAAGCTTTGGCGTCTATAATCTCAGTGGCTGAAACTACAGCATATCTAGAGTAATGAGTGCCGCTCTGCCTAAAGGAACTGCTGCCAGTAAACCAGATAAGGTCAGGCTTGGTGAGTGGTTCCTCAGAAATGGAAGAATGACAGGGGAGGAAATCTTCTAAGGTTTCCAAGCAATTATGAGTTGGTGTGTTAGACGTGGGAGTCATTGGGAGCAGTGAGGCAAGGTTCAGTGCAGAGCAGGGGAGGAAAGTAATATTTGGGTTTTCCAGAAAGGAAGTGAGGAGCGACAGAACTCTGGATGGAGGAAGGGTTTGAAGGCCCTTATAAGCTGAAAGATCTTTCAAGTGATGTGGGGAGTGGATAGTTCAAGGTGCCCCAAAACTCAGCTTAGAGGCTTCTTTGTGTAAAATTTGTCCAGCAACCAGAGCTCTTAAGCAAGGGGCTCACCCACGGATGGTAGAGTCTAGTTTCTTGGAAAATATGCCACAGGTGCAAATGTAGGCCCATAGTTTCGACCTAAGACCCTAAGTGCTTGCCCCCCTTTTTCATGGACATATAGATGAAATGGTCTTGAAAGATCAGGAAGGTGAAGGGCAGGTGCCTTTAAGAGGAGTTGCTGAAACCTGCGGAAGTGGTAGATGGGGGAGGAGACAAGAGATTCACTAGGGGGTCCATTTGCTTGGTCATACAGGGGTTTGGATAGAAGAGAATAATTTGGGATCCAGGCCCTAAAATAACCTGCTAATCCTAGGAATGATAGTATTTTGGCTTTCATATGGGGCACTGGAAGATCAGAGAGGAGTTGCCTCCTATCCAGTGTTATTTCCTTTTTCCCGGGTCTAAGGCAAAAACCAAGAGAGGTGACAGAAGAATGGGAAACCTGGGCCTTGTGGGGAGACTCCCTATATCCCTTGTCTGCTAGGAAATTAAGAAGCTGAGTGGTGTGGGATTGAGAGTGTTCCCAGAGGGACTACATAGAAGAAGGTCATTGACATATGGAAGGAGAATAGTGTCAGGACAGGTCGGGTGAAAGGATGTGAGGTCCTGGGCAAGAACTTGGCCAAAGAGATGGGGGCTATCCCTGAATCCCTGTGGGATGACAGTCCAGGAAAGCTGATGAGAATGGTGGATGTGAGAGTCAGTCCATGTAAAAGCAAAGATATTCTGAGATTCTGAGAACAAGGGAATAGAAAAGAATGCATCTTTTAAACCTAGGACCGAGAAGTGGGTAGTAGTGGCAGGGATCTGAGAGAGGAGGGTGTAAGGGTTGGGCACTAGCGGGTGGATGGGGACCACAGAGGAGTTGACAAGGAGAAGGTCTTGAACCAGCCTGTAGGACACTTTAGGTTTCTTAAGTGCCAGAATGGGGGTGTTGAAAGGAGAGTGTGTAGGCCTAAGATACCCCTTTCGTAATAAATCCTGGATGATGGGTTCTAATTTGAGGAGGGCTGTGGTTGTGAGTGGATATTGTGATTGACTAATATATCTTGAAGGGTCCCGTAAGACAATATGAATAGGACTGCATTTAGCCATAAGGGGTGTAGTTGTGTCCCAAACCTCAGGCTTAACTGGTTTAGAGAGTCATGGGAGAGTGCATTAAGGAGGTGTATCTGCCCCTAGGAACATCATGAGGAAATGAGAGGTAGGAGAGGTGTGGGGTGATATGTGAATGGTGACTTTTAATAGTGAGAGTATGTCCCTTCCCAGAAGGGGAATGGGGCAATGGCTCATAACGAGAAAGAAGTGAGTGAAGGACAAAAGGGATCCCTGCATATAACATGATGGGGGGGTTTGAGGGAAAATCTGTTTACCTCCTACCCTGACAATAGGAGTTTTTGAGGGTGTGGTAGAACCCCAATACTCCCTTAAGACCGAAAAAGTGGCACCAGTATCCAAGAGGAAGGTAATGAAGCATCCATCCACCAGGAAGGTAAACCTAGGCTCTTGATTCTTGATGGTAATAGTCTGGAGGGAAAGCCCAGGGATCCGTCAATCCTCCTCTGCTAAGCCCAAGAAAGGCTGTGGTTGCCTGGCGGCTGACCAACCTCCCTTTCGGGTTGTTGGGCAGTCTGCCCCCCAGTGTCTCCTTTGATGGCATTTTGGGCAGGGGTTGTAGGGTGTCCTCAGTGAAGGACAATCCCTGGCCCAATGTCCCTCCTTACCACATTTGAAGCAAGCTCCCGGGGGTGTCATATTTGGATGGCGTGGTGATGGCCTTCTCTGAATGACCTGGGCCAACATTTGGAACTTGGCATTTTCAGCCCTCTGCCTACGGCATTCACTTTCATCCTCTCTATCATAAAAAACCTTGAAAGCGACAGCGAGGATTTTAGTCTAAGGAGTAGCAGGGCCCTGTTCAAGCTTTTTAAGCTTGGCTTTAATGTCAGGGTAGCTTTGGGCCAGAACATATTTCATTAAGACATGACGGCCATCAGGGGTTTCTGGGTTGAGGTTTGTGTACTGTTAAAGGGCCTTGGTTAGTCTATCCAGGAATTCTGAAGGTGTTTCCTCCTTCCTTTGAATGACCTCCTGCACCTTTTTAAAGTTAACAGCCTTGCGGATGGCCTTTTTCAGGCCCGCCAAGAGGCAGGATGTAAAAAGGTCACTAGACTGTAAGCCTTCAGGGGTGTTGTAATCCCATAGGGGATCCTGCTCTGGGACAGCATGAGGGCCTGTGGGGTGGTTAGGATTGGTCCTATGATTTTCATCAGCATGGGCTTGGGCTAGCTCCCAGACCATTGCCTTTCCTCAGGGAGAAGTGTATTGGCCAAGAGCATGTAGATGTCATGATGAGTGAAACTATATGCTTGCAGGACCCATTGAAACTCCCGAATGTAAGTGGTGGGGTCAGTGGTGAATGAGCCTAACTTCCTCTCTAGCTGAGTAATGTCCGACATGGAGAAGGGCACTTGGACTCTGATGACACCCTCGGGACCAGCTACCTCACAAAGGGGTGCGATTGTCTTGGGGGTGGGAAGGAGTCCCTTAGACCTGGTAACAGGAGGACTGAAAGATGCAGGAGGTGGACAGGAAGGAGAGGGAGGGGCAGGGAGTGTCTCTTTGGAAGAGGAGGAGGTGGAGCAGGCAGAAGAGGGCGGAGGGGAGGAGGATGAAATGCAAGGCTGAGGATCCCTGGAATCAGGCAGAGGAAGAGGAGGGTATAGTGGGAGAGAAGGGGCAGATAGGACTGGGGGATAAGGTGGGGGTTCATCTGCTGGGTTGAATGAGGAAGAATCTGTGAAGTCAGGAGTAGACATAGGGGAAGAGAAGGGTTTGCAAACAAGGAGGACCTGAGAGGGAGGGCAGGAGGAGCAGCGACAGGGTGCTGTCTGAGAAGGCTAAAACCTTAAATGCAGGGAATCTCACTCCACTTTTTCAGACGCTGGCAGTAGTTAAAAAGGTCGCAGATGAAGTTTGGATGTAAGGAGCCTTCTGGAGGCCAATGATTGCCATTATCCAGTGGATATGTAGGCCAATCTTGGGTACAGAATTTGATTAGAAGTTTGGGCTTGATGTCTGGTGTGAGGGAGAGTGTGGCCAGATTTTTTATTAGACATTTGAGAGGTGAGGCTTCAGGTACAGATGAAGAGGTCCCCATAGTCACAGGGAGAGAAGGAAGACAGAGAGAGAGAGAGAGAGAGAGAGAGAGAGAGAGAGAGAGAGAGAGAGAGAATAAGAGTAAGCGAGAGAGACAAAGAGAAAACCCGGGCTGGAACAGCTTTCAGGAAGCTCAGGGCGAACGGGGGTCAGGTGGGCGTCCCCAAAATGACCAGCCGTCATGAGGAAATACAGAGGGCACTACCTGGGCGTCACCAGTGAAGTGCGATCTGTGAGACCCAATGGGTTCGGAACCACGGGCAACCTGACGTCAGGAAAGTTTTTGAACGCAGCGGAAAAAGTCAGTAATGAAAACAGAACTCCGGTTCCGGCAGAATGTAGTTCCAGGACGGGAGTTCAGTTTTCCCCGAGCAGAGAGGCAGCTTCAGCCAGACACAGCAGCCCTGCAGCAAACAGCAACTCTAGCCAGCAGCGGCAGCGGCAGCAGAGGAGAAAAAACCACAGAACCTCTTGTGTAAACTCAGAAGCCTCACGCCCCAAAGGAAAACGGATCACCAGAGGGTCCACTGCGACCAGTAAAGGTCTTAGTGGCAGGAATTTCCTGCCCCCTACAGGGCGTCGAGAGTGTGCTGGAAGATCAAGGTCACAAAACCAGTGGTAGCCCGAAGGGAGTTGCAGAGCCAGGGTCAGGGGAGGCTTACATATATCAGATCTGTGGTGGGTGCAGGAAGACGGCGTCTGAAAAGAGCGGACCATGGCGGAGTGTCTCCGGGGGAGCAGGGGACGGGGCTCTTGTTAGAAAGAGCTCACCCGTATCCTCACATGGGGCACCAGAATGAAAGAACTTCCCACGCAAAGGCACTTCGCTGGGAGAATTCCAATTTTATTGCAAAAAGCTGTGTGCTTATATAGAACTAAGGGGAAGATGGAAGGGCTTAGATAAATGGCAGGCAAACCGTTTATTGGTAAGTTCTTTCAGATATCAGCTCTGGAGCCCAGGAATTAGTTCTTATTGGGGCTAAGGTTCCCCACCAGCGAGATTTCAAATTGGCGCCAGCGGGAGAGTTCACACGGGTGGGAACATTTGGCACCACTGCAGAAAAAAGAAGGTAGGAAGAAGAAGTCCTTAGGCACCATGTTGGGGTTTTTCTCTGGGGTATGGCTGCCATTTATACTTTTCCCAACAATGAGTATACCAGACAGTGCCTTGATTGACTGGTTTTCATGAAAATGGTGTTTAACAAAGATGCCAGAAAGTTGGATCCTGCTGAGTAGTGGGCCTAGAGCAATGGTGGGCAGGTGTGTGATAAAACATCTGTGGTGGGGCCATGTAGATCTTTCATTGGATTCCAAATGGCTTGTGACTGACATGGTGAAGCCAGCAGACCCTTATATGTAAAGGCACCTTGTTACATAGAGAGGTTTCAGGACATTGTTCAGAATCAGGTTGCTATGGTCAAGGGGGCAAGCTATGTGGGATAGAGGCCTGGTTCTTGTATTCTCCTGCAGACCCTGACCCACCACACGTGACAGAAATCCCTCCTGCACTGTGTCCCCGTTGAACTCCTTGTATTTCATGAAGCAAATACCAAACTCCCAGTGCAGCAGCAAGAAACACCATGAAAATAGAGGATGAGTATATGGATTCAACGTCCACACAGGGAGACATTCAGCCCCCAGGGGCTACAGTTTACCTACAATGGAAAATTCAGCACTGCTGTCTCATGTTCATTGGAAAATAAGAAACCATGTCCTCCAGGTCACATTGATGCAGACCCAGCTTTTATGGTCTCACTAGAAAGGAAGCTAAAGCTCCTGACAACAACATATATTTCAAGTGCCCAACCTCACAGGCAGTTTCTCAAGAAGTCTCTAGGCCAGCAGACCTTCAAGTTTTTGGAGGGTTTACCCTGTCCCTTACTTTTGGAAACTCCTCTACCACTTCCAAGGTTGTGAACTTCTGATCATATTCCATTCTAGATATGTATTCACGGATTTTCTAACTTTTCTCCTCTGATTGTGTCATACTTGGGCCGTAGGTGTTGTCAAGGCATTGTTCTGGATGAGAGTGGGAAGATTTTGGTGTAGCACATATTTACATACACATTGGATTCATTTTTCAATTTTCCATTCAAAATACTGAATCCCTGACACTAACACATACCCTACTAGACTCTGACTACTAATCCTAATATTATGGAGAAAAATAACCCAAACAGAATAGAAATACAAGCGGTTGAGAGGAGGCATGGCGTATAGTTGGTCTTGCCTTTTGCATGATATAGGGTAAGAGTTATAAATCTTGTTAATTTTTTGTTGAAATAGTTCTCCATGTGTTTTTAAAGTTAACACATATGTGAATTTCTGTCTCCCTTTTTCTGTAGCCAATTCAGCACATGTATTTTTATATGCACATATAAAATCCTACCTGGTATCACACGTACATTTTTGTGAAGTGGCTAACTTGGGAGATACAAAGTATGAGAAGAGATAACTCCTCCTCAATGTTTTTGGAACTGAAAATTCAAACTATGAGTGAGCTTCTTAGTTGAAAAACATTATACATAAATCCATGTTCAGTAAAATTAATATTTTTGGATCTGTGAATGATATATATTTCATGATGAATTTTGATTGGCATATATATTGCTACTTTCTAATGTATCTGTGTGATATATATATATTTTCAAAATATGAAATATATGTGTCTTATTATACACTCCCTAAATAATTCACTGATGTTCATGTATGTGCTTTTATAATCAACTTTTCATAAGATTGTTTTTAGAAATATTCATCCACCTGAAATACATATTTGTTTCCTAGTACTGAAAACTCACTTCAGTGAATGGTGCAAACAAAGCCTTATATTTCTACAGTAACTGACCCAATTTAACATCATTGAAAGTAGATTTCTATGGGACATGATGTGTATTTTGATGTTCATTTTAATTCAACACTGGTACATTACTATTTCTTCAGTTTTTATACATCGTAGAATATACATTTCATCCACAAGTTCACAAATTGAAAGACATTTGTAACACATTCAATCACTTCCTGCTTCAGAACACATGTATTCCTCCTTGTTTTTGACTGGTTATTTCATGAGACTTCTTTCCAAACACATTATTTTCAATTTCCATAATCAATTTTGAAGCAAAACTCACACACATTTTATGATAAACTACAACCCTAATATTACCATTAGATATATAACTGGTTGGAATGAATGTATGTATATCAATATAAGATTTCCTGTGTATTTTCGATATCAATTTATTCCAATTTCTAAATTTGGAAACAGTTATATTATTTATTCACAGTATGGTCTATTCATGCATTCTCTCTATATTCATACACACATTGTACACCTATTTGTGCCCCCAATACTAATTTATATCTCTTCAAAATATTGCTCTCGGAAATGGTGCAACAAATACTCATGTCACCTGATCTACATATACATTTTATCACAGTAATATTCTGGCCACAAAATGCAAAGTCACACTTACGACTGTACCAAAGCCTAAATGGAATATGAGTATGGATTATGAAAATCACCCATGTCCAGGTTGCCTAATGCTCTCAAATGTCAATCCTATTGGTGACTACATATTTGTTTCTTCCAAAGATTATTTATTCAAACTCAAGCCTGTCGAAAATGTGTAATCCTATCAATCACTTTATCATTTGCTGATTTTCTAATGTCTCTATTGATATCTGCTTTCCTACATATTTTCCCCAGTTCATCATTGTGACTGACTCTTCACATGTGCTGACATTTACATTATCTCTCTACCCAAAACCCTATTGCTAGAGAACTTTTTGTCCAAATCATATACTCACTCTTTTTCCTAATCCTACCAACTATCTTCCTAATCCTACCAACTATCCTTTTTTGACTGGATGTTCTCTTTGACATTCAATCATCCAAGGTACAAGGTCCTATGCCATTGTGTATAGATTCATCTGAGACACATGTGCAGAACATAATTCAAACCTAAGTATCCCAATCAAGGATCCAAAGCCCTTCTGGGCTTCAAATCTTACCTAGATTTCTGTTTTCATAAATATATTTCCCCTCTATATATTCTAATAAATATTGCAGGTTCCCAATAACATTATTCATGCAGCAGAATGATTCCTAAGCCAAATCAAACACGTTATTAACCCTAACCATACTCTGTTCCCTCAATCTAACTTTACAGAAAAGCAGGGACAGAGTTGGTCTTACAATACAGGAATGTAAGAAATCTTCCACCTGCTGAGAAATGAAAAGGTCCATGCAGAAATGAACCCTCTGGAAGCTATAGGAAGCTATGAAGGACCTGAGAGAGCAAAAGTCATCTTCCACGACAAACAACCTGGTCAGGATGAAGGGGTGTGTCTGAAGCAGTCTCTCTTTTCTTAATGTAGAGAAGATGGACAATAGCAGGCCTGTGTGGAGAGCTGTTCCCAGGTGCCTATGTTTGATATACCATTCAAACTTGTGAAAGTGTCACAGGAAGTAGGGGCAGCCTCCATCAATTGGGACACTTGGAAGCAACTATTAGGACAAAGTGGTTGCCAAGGCAGTGACCCCATTCAGTTCCTGAAGGAAGTGACCTACATCACTTTCTTGGTGATGGAACTCTCTGAACTAGGGATCCAGGAAGACAGGCACCCAGAGGCAGTCCCAGTCCCAGTCCCAGTGGCCTCACATGTTTGGATTTACCAAGGACAGAATGAGTCTTTCTTGGTAACTACTGATGTGAGGATGGCCAAATGCCAGGAAGGTCTGAAGAGGGGCCTTTCCTGAGTAAGCAGGCAGTGTCTCACCACTGGCACCTTACAACTTCACAGTGTTGGCCAAGGAGTCCACATCTGACATAGGACAGTCTATTTTGGAGTAACATACTATGGCCCATCAGTCAGAGGACACTCCGGATAGTCATAGACCTACTTGGGGGAAGGAGGTGACTTTATGGGTGTGGGTGTGAGTTTGTGGTTTTGTCTCATGATCTGAGAATAGGTAGGAAAGTCGGTTTGTTAGGATTGGAGTGGACTGTTTCTAGTAAGTCTTTTGACAATGCGAGTGTTTCTATGTCTGTTTATCCCACTGTGTCCGTGGTTGTAGACATTAGAAAAGAGAATGCATCAATGGATGTGTCCTGAATAGAAGAAAGCTTCACAACATTCATCCTGCCCAATTTATGAATGGATTTTATCTTGCCTAATGGATGGGCAACAATCACTGTCTTCCTAAATTCCTGTTTTCTTCTTGAATTCTGGCCACTCTCCAGAATAGGCTCATGGTTTTGTTTCCAAGACATGAACCACCTCCAAGCTCTGTGACATGGCTATGTACTGGATAGGTGAAGGGAATGGGATCATCTCAGAAAACTCAGATATCATTTTAGAAACCCTGCCTTGGGCCATTTGCTTACCTATTGTTCTGTTGCCCTGAATGTCAGAAAGGTCTTTGCCTCAGGCCACCCCTTTTTGAAGCATGAAGAAAACGGTTTTCAATGGAAATTAATGGGCATCACCTGTAGATCTTTGCTTAATTGCTTTGGAAAGGGATGTGTCTGCATCAGACTCTTGGCCATGTTTGAGGTTGTTGAATAGATTTTCAGCACCTGATGCATCTAACGAACAATTACATGTGTGCTTCCAAAACCAAAATGGCCAAAATAGCAGTCATTGTGGACGAAGTCTCTCGCCTTCCTCTGTAAGATTACTGATCTCCATCAAGTGAAAATAGGGATCCTTTTTGTCAAATGAGTTCTTCAAACCCTGCAGAGGATAGCCCATAGGTGCTTGGGTTTTCTCATGATTCCAATTCACATAAAGAATCTATACCTGAGAGTCAGTAGGCCTCAAATTGGAGAATCAGAGCAGTATTTATGGCAGGCTCATTTGATAACTCCTGGTTCTCAGAAAGGGTGTCCAGGCAACCCTGACTTTAGGCAAATGACGGGCAAGGGAGGTTATTTTGTACACTGTCTTGGGCTGAGCCCCTCATGGAAACCTCCAGCCACAGGTTATGATGAGTGTCTATATGGAAGAAGATGAGGGCCTTGTGGGAGTGCTTTGGTTTTAATTGTGGTCATTTGTTTGGTGGTTGGAAGTGATGACTGGGTCTATCTGGGCTTGAACTCTGGTGTGATTCCACTTATAGTCTGAGTTCTCGAACTGATCTCAGAGAAATATTGCCATAAACTGTGTTCAGATTTTAGGAGGCCACGCATGGGATTCTCCCTTGGAAACTGAGATCAAATACAAGGGTGGCTTTCCACAGAGCCTCGGAATATCAGCTAGAATATCACATGATTTTATTCTGAAAGATTTGGCAGCCATTGTTGACAGTCAGAACACCCATGGACGTCACATTAAAGACCTCAATGGGCCTGGCTTCATGTGACCTTTTGACCACTCTATGGGAAGACTTGCCTGTGAGATTTCTCCAGAGAATTCATTGAAAATAGCTTCCTCACCATTTAATATTTCCTGAATGAACTGAAACCCACAGTGCCTCCAACTTCATCCATGAAAAATGGCTAGATAAATACAATGAAATCTTTGAAATTCCCTTAACCAGGTGGCACTGGAGAACCTTTAGATGTCTTGTTGCTGATCATGAGTGTACCAGAGAATGCCATGATTGACCGGGTTTCATGAAAATGGTGTAGAACAAAGATGCCAGTAAGTTGGAGCCTGCTGAGAAGTGGGCCTATTGCAGTGGTGGGTGGGTGTGTGATAATACATCTGTGGTGTGGCCATGAGGATTTGTCATTGGCTTCCAAATGGTTTGTGACTGACATGGTGCAGCCAGCAGACCCTTCTATGTAAAGGCATCATTTTATATGGAGAGGTTTCTGGGCTAAGTTCAGAGTCAGATTTCTATGGACAAGGGGGCAAGCTCTGTGAGATAAAAGCCTGGTTGGTGCATTCTCCTTCAGACCCTGACCCACCACAAGTGACAGAACTTTCTTCAACACTGGGTTTCAGTTGAACTCGTTGTATTTCATAAAGCATATACCAAACTCCCAGTACAGCAGCAAGAAACACCACAAAAAGTGGAGGATGACCAAATGGCTTCACAGTCCAAACGGGGAGACACTTAGTATCCAGTGGCCACAGTTTACCTACAAAGAGAAAATTCAGCACTGCTGCCTCATGTTCATTAGAATACAAGAAACCATGTCCTCCAGGTCACATAGATGCAGACTCAGCTTTGATGGTATCACTAGAAAGGAAGCTAAAGCTCCTTACAACAACATATATTTCAAGTGCCTAAACTCAGAGGAAGTTTCTCAAGAAGTGTTTAGGCTGGCAGAGCTCCATGTTTTTGGAGTGTTTACCTGTTAGACCAGGACACAAGAAAAGACCACTGACTCTAATTAAAATCAAATTAAATTAAGCTTATTATTTCCACTGGCTGTGCTACCTCTCCCTCACAAAACGGCGGGAAAAAGACAGCAACCCCAGCTTTCCTACAGGCAGCTTAATAGCCCAGAAAATTAGACAAAAGGGGGTTTACAGATAACAGAACTCTGACAAACATCACACTAATGGCAGTCTACATTTTTTTTGCTGTCCCTACATCAGAGTTCATGAAGACCATTAGAGCCTCAGAGAGGGTTGTTGTCTGGCCAGAGAAGGCAAATATTTATGATGTGTCACTAAAGTTTCAGAGAGGGCTGCTATCTGGTCAGAGAGCCGGGCATGGGTGAGTTCAAGGCGTGGGCAGGCATTCCAAGCAGGTTTAGAATTTGAAGTAATTTATGGTAAAGCCAAAATTATCTTTTCATGGCTTTTTGGCAAGATGGCTCCCAATTTAAATTAAAGATCAGGTTGGGTCTATCATTCCCGCCTTTTCTTTGTGTCCCTTTCAAATCTTTGATAGATTACGGGAAGAGCACTTAGGAAATTTTAATCCCTCAGGTAAGAGTCTCCAAATTTTTAGAACTCACCCAAAACCAATCTCCCTGATTTTACCTGACTTAATTAATTACTTATATTGATAGTCTATTTATCTTTCTCTCCATTGTTATAAGAAGAGTGGTGTCACTCATTTTTTCTTCTTCTGACCTGAGACAGGGTGACGTGAGTGGGCATGGGATGAGGGACATGAGTTGCCTTTTAGAAGTCAGTTGAGGGACATGAGTTGCCTTTTAGAAGTCAGTTCGGTTTGAAGTCTGATTGGGGAAGAACAGGTTGTAAAGTCATCTGGGGATGGGTTCTTCTATGAGAGAAACAAAAACCATGAGTACTGAATAAATGTTGCAGCACCTGGAACATGTCACTGTATAGAAGTTCCCTCACCAGTCTTTAATATCCCCAGTTATCAGGACTGTCAATTTAATATTTAACTTTTACTGTTACACTTGTCCCTCCCCATAAGATACAGTTTAATAATTTAATGTCATCTGATCTTGTAAAATCCTGTTACTAGTATGACCTCTGTGTCTCTTTGAGAAACCTTTAATTCTGTTACTCAGGGCTGGATAATTGTACTAGCAAACACCAAGCCAACCTGTGTAGGTTAGGAATATCTGCAGGCCTTAAACTGAAAACTTCTCCCTGTGGCAGGTCTTCTTGATAGTCTCTTTTTATAAGTATCAGGCATTCCTGTCTGAGAATTCTTCTTTGTAGCCACCAGTCTTACTTATTTTGGGAGGCAAACATAAAGTGCATACCTTAACATTATATTATTATTATTATTATTATTATTATTATTATTATTATTATTATTATAATTTAAAATGCCCAGGAATGGATGTATTTTGTTCTTAACTGTCTTTGCTAAGTGTTTAAGATGAAGCAGTCAAACTGACTTTTGTTTCCATCTATTGTTAACAGTCAGCTGACCTTTTATGGGAGTCAATTCTGGGGAAACTTGAGAGCAGATTCTCAGTTCTGCTAGTGCCATTTGCGCTAGGTGGGTCCAGATCTTGCTTGACCATTTGGCTTCCCTCGGAAGCATCAGGGATGTCTCCTTTCTTTGATGACTCTCCTCTTCGTAACAAATACACTGATTGGCTTTCTGTTCTCCAGTGGTCTCATTAATCTCCCTGATCAGGAGGAGGTTATGTGGCTCAGAGTTTCAAAGCTCTTTAGAGAAGTCCCTTGTTCCCTGGATTCAGACTGACTCATAGGGCAAAAGCCAAATATTGGTTTTCTTGGCTCTTTTCATTTAACTTTAATTTTAAATCCTAATCTTAAACATCCAGCAAATAAATTTTAACAGCCTTATATTAAGAGTACTGGGCTTTAATGTCTATAACTATATAATTATCTTTTTATTAATTGTTATCTGTATTATTCTGTCTGTATTGTAAGTAATGACTTATTATATTGAATAAACCCATGTTGTGTTCTTAAAGCAACACGTTTGAAAAACAGTAACAGAGAATCTTTAGATCACTTATAAGAAAATTTCAAAATAAAATTAACAAAAGTAAAAATACATAGCTTGTGTAACAGCTACCCTGAATTTTTTGGCTGAGTTATACATTATATCCCCTGTTTGAGATCCTAGGAATATTGACCTTAAAAAAAACCAACTTTTTAACATAACTTTAAAGAAATATTATCTAACCTACTGGTTTCGTAGTCATTCTCACATGTAGTAAGATGGGACACAGAGCCTTATCTCAGCTGAGGCAGGGCGCTTTATAAATCTTAATTATTTCAGTTCTAAAGCTAATCCTTATTTTTAAATATCATTTGACAAAGTTTACATAAATTTTTTGAGGTCACATGAACATTAGCTAACACCATATGATATCACATTTAAAACATGAATTAAAGAAAGGCTGAAAGTTTTAAACCTTTACATCAATTAGGCTCTCATTAACTAAAAAATACATTTAAATTGTTCCCCAATGTAAAAAGTAACATAAAAGTTTACATATCTTATTGATAACAGGTAAATAAATCCCCAATATATTTTTTACCATACAACTTCAGAGCACCAGCTTGATATAATGTTCTTTTAAAGTTTCTACCTTACAGACTTGCATACCTGTAAGATATGAAAACATTGATAGCATCACAATTACATTGATGTTTCTACATTAACCAAGTTTAGCTTTTAAAGCAATGGCAGTACAGTGCTCTAAAATAACAGTTCTTATTTAATCAGTTGTTTAATTTTTATGGTTGCTTGCTCTGGAGAAAATAAAACTTAATAAATACAACGTTATGGGTAAACTTATGTTTTAAGAAATTTTTGTCTCATTAACACATGACTTATTTTTATATTCTTATACAGACTTTAATAAGAACCTATTCAGACCTTAGTTAATCAATCTGATATCTAAGAAAAGTACTCATGAATGAGCAATCCCATATCAAATTTACTTTACTTATTTATCAAAATACTAGAGAAATGTATTGACAGTGTAAACCATTTTTATGTTGAAGGAAAGGTCCTAGAACCAAGGCATATTAGACATTTTGTAGATATTAATATTTTATTAGATTTTTGAACACCTAAAAAAATTGTAAGCTTAAATTTAAAGACATTGATTTTTATCTGTTTATCCAATTTAAATTGAAACATTTAAATCACGTGAATTAAAGATCTTTGGATCTCCTATTTAAATTTGTTTTAATGAGCGCTTTTTTATGAGCGCTCCTTGTATATGTTAATTTGTGTATCATATATATGATATACGGACATATGTATATGTAGACATACAACACATAACAAAAGTGTGCACACATAATAATAGTAAAGGCCTTGTAGCTTTTCTCAGGTGAAATCTCCATTGCAATGTTTCAAAAAGTCTACAGTTGGTCAAAGATAGAACTGATCTGAAAAACATTAACCTAGGTCTGTATGCTCAAAATCATGAGCTCAAAAAAAAAAAAGTATCTAAGGAAAAAAAAAAAAGAGTCCTAGAAAAAGTGACTGGCTAGTAATTAGTAAATACCATACAATTTACCTTTTTTTTCCCTTAGGCCTCAAATCAGTCTCCTAGTAAGCTTTCAGGCTTCTTTCATTTACATTTCAATATAAATCATGGCTGAGGTCTGGAAGGAGCAGGAAAAACTGCTATTCTGAGCAGACACCTCAGGCCTAAGGCATTTTAACCATAATTTTGAGGTTCGGATGTTGAAAATTATGATACAAATTTAAGATACAATTCACAAAATTTTATATCTTTACATCTTGTTTTGTCAACAGATACCATTCTATGATTTACTATCCTTGTCCAAATTAATGCAGTGGTATACACAGTGACATTTTCTGAGGCTATCCAATTCAAAATTGGTGAAAAAAAGACTGTATGATTGGGAATTTACTTGCCAACTTGGAAGTAGAGTTCTTCAGTTTTCCATACTAAGTATTTAAGTTCTCTGGCATGAATTATCTGAAATCATAAACTAAACAGTTACCTAAACCCGACTTTTAACTGCAAGATTCTGCAATTCTTCAAAAACCCATTCAGATACCAGATTGTTAAAATAAAACATCATCATTTAGACACACATTCAGCTAAGATCATTCCCAAGAAACAATTTATAATATCAACACATTATTGCACATGTCTTAAAGGGCCAGATACAAAGACACAAGACAGACAGAAAGGAGGTTCAGACTATGGCTGTCAGAGAGAACCGTTTAAACCAGAGCAGATAAGAGAAAAATCTCCTACACCAGTGTGCACCATAGATATCCACAGGTGGGGGACCACATGTTTTAACAGAGGGGAAACCTGAAATGTAAAATAAAGTGTCTCCATGGTGACTTCACTGCATTTAGTGTCCCCTTTTTCTTTTTCTCTTTTTTAACAAGACAGAGATGGCATAATTCTTACAGTGCGGGGAGGAAGGAGGTAATTCCCTGAATCAACAGGGCTTTGGCAGCTGCTGGGAGTCCCTCAGTCCCTCCTTTTACTTACAGGATTAGCTCCTCTTGTTCAGTTCCACACCAAGCATGCTTCATCTCCTAATATTTCAGTAGACAGCTCTCACAAAGTTCCGGGGTGGAGGGCGGGTACCAAATTTGTAAATTAAAGTTCGATTCCTCAACTTGACGCCAATTAATACCAATTTAATAATGAGGACTGAGTTTTGAGAAAAAGAAAAAGGGAGGTTTATTGCTTTGCGAACAAAGGAGAAACACAGGGGACTCTGCCAAAGGTTGTGACTCTCTTGATCTGGAGTGACAAGGGGTTTTAAAGGAGTTTCACTTGTTAACCTGGGAGATGCTAAGTTCTTAGGTCCCCAGCAAGCATTGCCCTCTGCAATGGGTGTGCTCCAGGCAGCCAGCTAGGAGCTTCTATCATCCTGCTTAACAAAGGCGAGTAAAGTTCATCGCAGTTCCCTAAAACACAGTCCAAAGGGGTGTCAGGCTTACTCTCTTTATTACCTATTTTTACGTCCAAAATCCTTAAGTTTTTACCACTGAAATCACACAACAAAATGAACAAAAACAAACAAACAATCAAAAAAATAGAACACAAAACAAAACACAAAAAACAGAAACCATGCGCCTAAACAGAAAAACAGTGGAACAGTGCAACATCTTGCTATAGCTCCAGGGTAGGAGTGCATGCGTGCCCGTCGGCCCCTCTCTACAGTTCCAGAGGAATTCCCTACAGAACAGAACAGAGGATAGAACGATTCTGGTTACTCTCCTGGAAAGGAGTATATGTGAGCCTCCCCAGGCCACATCTCTGTCATCAGAAGAGATCTCCCTTAACCGGATATCAGATGTTATAAAAGCCCCACTTACCTATGGAGGACTCCTCCACCAGGTGCTTGCTAATAGTTTTAGTGCAAAGGTTCACTGCAGTGCTCCCCGGACTAAAGGCTCTCTTCCTAATATAGAGAAGATGGACCAAATCAGGCCTGTGTGGAGAGCTGTTTCTTGGTGCCTATGGTTGATATACCATTCTAATTTGTGAAAGTGCCACAGAAAGTAGGGTAAGCCTCCTTCTCATGGTACGCTTGAAAGCAACTGTTTGGAAAAAGTGGTTGCCAAGGCAGTGACCTCATTCAGTTCCTGAAGGATGCAACCTCACCTCACTTCCTTGGTAATGGAACTCTCTGAACTTGGGATGCAGGAAGCCAGGCACACAGAGTCAGTCCCAGTCCCAGTCCTAGTGGTCTCACTTGCTTCAATTTAACAAGGACAGAGTCAGTCTTTCTTGGTACCTACTGATGTGAGGATGGCCAAATGCCAGGAGTACTCTGAAGAGGGGCCTTTCCTAAAAAAGCAGGTAGTGGCTCACAGCTGGCTCCTGACCACTTCACAGAGTTGGATATGGAGACCAGATCTGAGACAGGATAGGCCATATCTGGGGAACATAGTATGGCCCAGCAGTCAGAGGACACTCCGGATAGTGAGAGACCTATTTGGGGGAAGGAGGTGCCTTTTTGGGTGTGGATGTGTGTTTGTGGTTTTGCCCCATGTTCTGAGAAGAGGTAGGAAAGTCGGTTTGTTTGGTTTGGAGTGAACTGTTTCTAGTAAGTTGTTTGACAAGGCGAGTGTTTCTATGTCTGTGTATCTCACTGTGTCCGTGGTTGTAGACATTAGAAAAAGAGAATGCATCAATGGATGTTTCCTGTCTAGTAGAAAGTTTCCCAGCATTCATCCTGCCCAATTTATGAATGCACTAGGGCTTGTCATATCGATGGGCAACACCTGCTATCTTCCTAAGTTCCTGTTTTCTTCCTGAAATCTAGCCACTCTCCAAAATAGGCTCATGCTTTTGAGTCCACGATACGTACCACCTCCAAGCACTGTGACATGGACATGTACTGGATAGCTGACGGGATTGACAAGCATCTCAGAAAACTCAGATATCGATGTGACCAGGAAAGTCTCAGTGGAGAACCCCTGCAATGGGCCTTTTGATTGCCTATTTTTCTGTTGCCCTGAATGTCAGTAAGTTCTTTGCCTGAGGCCACACCTTTGTGAATCCTGAAGAAAACAGTTTTCAAACGGAAATGAATGGGCACCACCTGTGGCTCTTTGCTTAATTGCTTTGTAAAGGGATGTGTCTGAATCAGCCTCTTGGTCCTGTGTGAGCCTGTGGCTTAGATTCTCAGCACCTGATGGATCTAAAGAACGATCCCATGTGTGGATCCAAAATCAAAATGGCCAAAAATCAGTCACTGTGGATGAAGTGCCTCACATTCTTCTGTAAGGTTCCTTACCTACATCAAGTGAGAATAGGGATCCTTTGTGTCAAATGAGTTCTTCAAAGCCCTGCAGATGCTAGCCCATAGGTTCTTGGGTTTTCTTATGAATCCAATTCAAATAAAGAATCTAAACCCCACAGTCAGTAGGCCTCAAATTGGAGAACAGAGCTGTATTAATGGCAGACATATTTGATAACTCCTGGTTCACAGGGAGGGTGTCCTGGCCACCCTGACTATTGGCAAATGAGGGGAAAGGGAGCTTATTTGGGACACTGTCTTGTGCTGCACCTCTCATGGAATCCTCTTGCCAGAAGTTATGGTGAGTGTCTATATGGAAGAAGATGAGTGCCATGTGGGAGTGTTTTGGTTTTAATTGTGGTCATTTGTGTGGCGGTTGGAAGAGATAATTGGGTCCACCTTGGCTTGAACTTCGGTGTGATTCCCCTTAGAGTCTGTGTTTTGGAATTGACCTCCGAGAAGGTATAAGGTCCTATGCCATTGTATATCCATATTTCTGGGACATCACTACAGAATGTAATTCAACGCTAAGTATACCAATCAAGGGCCCAATGAACTTCTGGGCTTCAAATCTTACCTAGATTTCTGTTTTCATACTTATATTGAAAGGTTAATAAAATAGGTACTTGTCACTTCTTGATTTTCTGTATGCTTAACAAAACACTGTTGAAATCTTGAGAACTGTTTGCTATTCTTGTTCCCAGAATGTGCTGTCCCCAACTGCCAAACTGCAGAATGTACTCGGTCAACCACTTGCACGAAAACCGCCCACTCGCACTTACCCATCAATAAACTTTCCTTCCTGCCCTCTCCAAGGAAAATATTTAAGCACTTCTTAAGCTGTTCTCAGGGCTCTCTGCTCTATTCAAGTGAGCTCTGAGCCCTTGCATGCCGGACTCCCAATAAAGCCTTTGCTGTTGCATGAGACAGTCTCTTGGTGGTCTCTTCCACCCACCGTCGCCCGATCTTTACATCTGTTGGCCCCAGTGAGATCCGGCAGCCGCAGATGAAAGACCCCCAACGGGCTCCTCTGGGGATAAATAAGGCCCCTCTTTCTGGTTTCAGGATTCAGGTTAGGGTTTCACAAAATGGCTATTGGTAAAGAGCGTGAGCTCTCTCCCATGGTGGCTGACACACATGTAACAGAGCCACAGGCCATGTCCCTGGGGGATGAACTCATGAAATCGAGGAACAATAGTCTCCTTTATTCAGTGATATTTTGTTTCGGATTCGGTATTGCCAGCCCATCATGTTTTGCCGGCTACTCAGTCATGGTCTCAGTATTGGACGTCCATTGCCTGTCTTTATTGTCTTGTCTTGTCTGTGTCTTGTGTCATTGCTTTTACTGTCTGTGTATATTTCATTATGGGACAGAGCACTTCAATGCCTCTGTTCATGACCCTTGATCACTAGACCAAAGTCTACTTAAGGGCTCAGAATCTTTCTTTTTCAGTAAAACGCCGGATCTTGCAGATTCTGTGTCTCAGAATGACCCAACTTTGTAGTCAGATGGCCCCTAGAAGGATCTTTCTACTTCGCACTAATTTGAAAAGTTCGAGATATTGTCTTTTAGCCGGGGCCACGTAGACGTCCAGATCAACAGCCATATATCTTAACTTGTCAGGACCTCTGCAAATCTCCTCCTCCAAGGGTGAAGCCTTTCCTTGTCCCTGCACGGACTCCTACTCCTTCACCCATGATTCTATCTCTTTAACTCTCTGCTCCTCCTCCTGCACCCTCTGTTCTCCCTGAGTCTCAAGACTCTACTGGACTCTCCTCCCCCTCCTTATCCTCTGCCTTCATCCCCCAACTGCCAACACCCTCTAAGTGATTCCCCTGCTGCTGACTCAGCCTCTCCACCATTCAAAGAAGCTAGGATGGCCCAGCGCCATCCAGATGACAGTCCCATGGCACACAGAGCCCCTCCTTCCCTGGAGGAAGCTGGCCCGGCTAAAAGAACTCAGAGAACTCGCCAACGTTTTTACACCTGCCTACTTGGGATAACTGCCAACAACTCCTAGGGACTTTCTTTATGACAGAGGAATAAGAGAAAAACCTCCAAGAAGCTAAGAAAAAAAAATATCCTCGGACCTGATTGGCGACCAACACAACTTCCCAACATAATCAAAGCCAGGTTACCCTTAAACCAACCCAACTGGAACCCCAACACCTTTGAAGATAAAGAGCATCTGTCCAATTATTGCCTGGCTCTAATAGCAGGTCTCCAAGGGGCTGCTATGTGACCAACTAATTTGGCCATGGTAAGAGAAATTATTCAAAGGCCTGATGAATCTCCCTCTTTGTTTCTAGAAAGAATTATGGAGGCATATAAAAGATATACTCCTTTCGATCCTCAGGCAGCGGATCAAAATTCATCTGTAACAATGGCCTTAATTGGGGAAGCTGCCATGGATATTAAAAAAATTTAAAAGAGAGATTTAGTCAGAGAAGCTGAAAAAGTATACTATAAGAGAGAAACAGGGAGAAAGAAAGGGAGCAAAGGAAGGATGAGAGAAGCAAAAGACAGACTAAGGGATTGACCAAGATCCTTGTCACAACAAGAAAGAGGCCAGAAATTAAGACGTAAGGTGACAGTAAGGGTTACCTGGGGCCATGCCAGAGGCCACCCCTGGCCTCAGATCAATGTGCCTACTGTAAAAAAAAAAGGACACTGGGCCAAAAAGTGCCCAATAAAGAGACAGCCACGCCAGCCAGCCATTGTGACTCTGGGGCATGACTAAGAAAGTTTGGGCTCAGATCACTTCCCCTAGCTCAGGGTAACTTTTGAAGTGTAGCGGACCCCAGTAAACTTTGAAATGAATACAGGAGCAGTATACGAAGCCCTTAAGGCCCCATTGGGCCCTCTATCAAATTAAAGGTCTGTAGTTCAAAGGGCTAATGGCAGTAAATATCGGGCTTAGACTACGAAGAGGACCATGGACCTAGGTAAAGGAAAAATCCATCACTCCTTCCTAGTAATCCAGGAATGCCTGGACCCATTGATGGGCAGAGATCTGCTCACCAAGCTCTTGGCCTAAATAACTTTTAAACCTGAAGGCTACCAAATGAAATTTCTAAATCCTTTAGTATAAACTCCTATAGTCACGGCTTTAACTAAATTAGTAGAAGATGAACATCCACTCTTCACACCCCCCAAGACTGATCAAACAGGCAACATACGCCAGAAATGGATAACAGATTACGCAGATGCCTGGGCAAAAACTGCTGGGTTAGGCCTGGCCGTGAAACAACCTCCAATAACAGTGGAGTTAAAAACCTCAGCCTCCCCAATTAATGTCAAATAATATCCTCTAAGCAAAAAAAGCTAAAGATGAGATAAGGCCCCATATTCAGAAATATCTGACCTTAGGCGTCCTAAGGCCCTGTCAATTGGCCATGAACACTCCCCTGCTACTAGAAAAAAAAAAGCCAGGAACCGGGACAATCGCCCTGTTAAATACCTAAGAGAGATCAACAACAGAGTGCAGGACATTCACCCCACAGTACCTAATCCGTACAATCTGCTTAGCACTCTGAACCCTGAGCGGAAATGGTATACTGTTCTGGACTTAAAAGATGCTTTCTTTTGCTTGCCTCTGCATAAAGATAGTCATTTGCTGTTTGCTTTCGGGTGGGTAGACCCAGAAACCTGAACGTCTGGTCAACTAACTTGGACTAGACTCCCACTGGGGTTCAAAAACTCCCCCACTCTCTTTGATGAAGCCCTCCACAGAGATCTCAGCAATTTCAGAACTACGCACCCCAAAGTCACCCAGCTTCAATACGTGAATGACCTGCTACTGGCAGCCAACACCAAGGAAAACTGTGAGTCTGGGACCCAAGCACTATTATATGAGCTTGCTCAAATCGGGTATAGAGTTTCGGCCAAAAAGGCCCAAATTTGCTGGCATGAAGTAATCTTCCTGGGCTGTTTCCTTAGGGGCAGTAAACGATGGCTCACTGAGCCCAGAAAACAAACCATTGCCTAGATACCACCCCCATCTAACAGGAGACAACTAAGAGAGTTTCTTGGGACTGCTGGCTTTTGCAGGTTA
Source organism: Callospermophilus lateralis (assembly GCF_048772815.1). Lineage (NCBI taxonomy): Eukaryota > Metazoa > Chordata > Mammalia > Rodentia > Sciuridae > Callospermophilus > Callospermophilus lateralis. The sequence goes on along the minus strand of NW_027514502.1, from coordinate 294,557 downwards.
TGGATACCTGGGTTTGCGTTTTTAGCTGCTCCTTTATACCCGGTGTTAGAGGGAGATGCCCAATTCCAATGGACCCCTTATCACCAGGAAGTTTTTTATAATATCTATGGACACTGACACTGAACACCTCAACTTCACTGAGCTCAGGCTGCAATTACAGAAAGCCCTACACTACGTTAAAAATGTACACCAACTCACTCACCTTGGTTCAATGAAACTGCAGGCATTCCTGTAGGATTAAGAACAGAGTTTTCCACTAACCGACTCACAGCGAAAGAAAATAACTGAACAGGTAACAAAAGCCTGTCGAGTCCGTCAATTGGTTAATGCTTACCCTTCCAGTTTCCTAGAGGAAAGCACCTATGAGGAACCAGAAAACGACAATTTTGGGAAGTGGACAATAGTGAAATTAAGCCAGCAAGGTATGGACTTAAATACCTCCTAGTCTTTGTAGATACATTTTCAGGATGGACTGAAGCCTTCCACACATACACACACACACACACACACAAAAAAAAAAAAAAACTGCACAAATGATTTTCAAGAAGATTCTGAAAGATATTTTTCCAAGATACGGTCTGCCTAAGGTAATAGGGTCTGATAATGGACTGGTGTTCATGGCCCAGGTAAGTCAGGTGTTAACTGGGACCCTGTGGATTAATTTTAAGTTACATTATGCTTATATACCCCAGAGCTCAGGACAGGTAGAAAAAATAAATAGAACCATTGAAGAGACCTTAACAAAATTAAGCTTAGAGCCCGGCATAAAAGATTGGATTATGCTCCTGCCTTATGCACTGTTTCATGCGAGAAATATTCCCTCTCTTTCTTTGTGTAACCTCACCCCCTATGAAATTCTCTATGATTCCCATCATCCAGTAAGGGACCTAACCCCAACTCTAAGGCCTAACGATCACTTCCACACCCCCTTGCTTGACAGACTTAAAGTCATTGAAAGAACTCAGCGATACCTGTGGAAACAGCTGGCCACTGCCTACCAACCAGGGGAGGAGGGGACTCTAAATCAATATCAAGTAAGAGACTTCGTCTACATAAGACAACATCAGGTGTCATCCCTGGAACCCCACTGGAAAGGAACATACCAGGTGCTACTTATAAAACCTAAAGCGGTAAAAGTAGACAGAATCACTTTTTGGATCCATGCCTCTCATCTCAAGCCTTCGCTGTGTCCAGACTCTTGTTGGAAACTGGAAAAGCCTGGTAACCATTTCAAATTGCGTATTCGCTATGTGGATAAGACTATAGACTCTCCCTTGGCCACCAGTAGTTCTAACCCTCATCACCCCGTTCAGCAGCAATGGCTGATCACAAATCCTACTAGACAAGAAGTATGGTCTATCTCGCATACAGGCCCCATAGAGACCTGGTGGCCATCTCTCCACCCAGACATTTGTCAGGTCGGTATAGGTCTTTCCTATTGAGATATCCCTGATGAAGAGGATCCCACTAAAATTCCATTAAATCTCTTCTGTACCATAGATAATGGAAACAAACATTATGGATGCAGGGACACGCGAGACAGATTCAGGTTGGCTAGCCTAGATTACTATGTTTGCCTGGCGGACTATCAAAGCCACAAACAGCCACGGCTGTGTGGGGGAGAAGCCGACTTCTTGTGTAAGTCAAGGGAATGTGAGCATACAGGGGCTCCCTGGTGGAACCCAAACTCCTCATCGAATTCAGTACACAGCATTGGCCATATTACCAATTAGACAACCAAATACTATGGCCCCAGAGGGTTCTCTAGATCATCAAATTCTGAGTGACATTTTTAACTTCGGCAAGTTCTCAAAAGGGGGAAATTTCCCTATGTGGAATCCTTTTTCCTCTTTTGCTCACATCCTGTACTATGCTTCTCCAATAGTTCCTCACCCTCAGCCTTCTGCTCTAGACTCTCTGCTATCACTCCCATCTTAGCAACCTGATTTCTCCTCTCCAATTACTAAATCAAAAACCCAAACCTCCGCTGGTTCTCAGAACATTGCCCCGTTGCTGAGGTAGCAGGTACCGAGGTACCCCTTCACCCACTCACTCCTCTCTTTTCCTGTCAGGGCCTGCACTAGGTCCCACCAAGTCCTCTAGCAAGCTAACCCAAAGCTCAAACCAGCTGAGAAGAGCCCTCAGACCCCTATCCACGATGTAATGAAAATGGCATTTAAAGTTGCTTTGTCATCACTGAAAAGAGGTTTCTAAGAATTTAAAGTCCCTCAAAGGCTTTTTGGAATATTTACTCCCATCTTCCCCTCTGCTCTACCTGTTCTAATGCTCAAGTTTTGTTCTAGGAAAATCCCAAACCCCTTTACCATTTTTCTTTTACATCTCTCTTTTCTCATTCTTAGATTCACGGAGCTGCTCTCAGCCTCGACTACCCCGTCTTCCCCCTCTGTACCAGGTCCACAGAAATGTCTTAAATGACCTTCTCCAGAAGTCTTCACCAAGGCTTACTTTAGGTCTTTCAGCAAAAGAGTCCCTCTGAAAGAGTTCAATGTACATAAACTTCCACTTTTCATGTTGTCCTGTTCTACTTGGCCACTGGCTGGAAAAATCACCACCCCTAAGCTAGACACTGCCTTTCCAGTTTTTCACAAAATATGTGAACAAGGCCTCTGGCCTTGAGCTGGGGCTTCAAGGAGATGCCTACATTTCTAAGATAAAAAAGTTAGCAACTGGTCTCCATGGTGACAGCTGGCAGGGAGAAAAAAAAGAGACAAAAAAGCTCTCCCCTTCCAAGGTGTCCTTGAAAAGTTAACTTGCCCAGAACAGAGGAAAAAAAAAACAGAAACAAAAACTAATTTTTGTGAATTTCTGCAGACTGTGAACTTCTGAGCCCCTTCCCTTACATGTTGGGTACAAATTCTAAAACTACCAAAACTTGGGGTTCAGGGGATTAATTGATTACAACAGAAGCAATGCCCTCTAAATCCGGATGCAACCAAATAAGAATGTTTTCCTCACTTTGGTGCTATCTTAGGTGCATTTTCTTGTCCATTCCTAAAACAGTATAATTCTATACACTTTAACATTATTTATGTTTACATAAAATGGTCAATAGATGTGATTAATTATGTAATGATGCAGATGTTTTTCAGAGTGCTCTATCATGACGTAGGTTCATTTAAAGTTCAAATAGGGGGGCATACAACCCGTTTCCACCGGGAACCTGTATCCCTCACTTTGGCCATCCTATGAGGAATAATAATTGCTGAAGGGGTGGGCATAGGAACAACTGCCCTTGTCCATGAGACACAACAAAGACACAATTAGAAGCAGAAATAGACCAAAGCTTAAAGACATTAAAAACCGACATCACAGCTTTACAGGAATTTTAACCTCTCTCTCTCTGAAGTTGTTTTACAGAGCAGGCGAGTGTTGGACCTCCTCTTCATGAGAGAAAGTTGCCTTTTTGCTTGCATTGAGGGAAGAATGTTGTTTTTATGCCGACAATACTGGAGTTGTAAAAGAATCTATGAGTAAATTAAGAAAACGACTTGAAGAGCGTCAAAGAGAGACAGAGGCCCCAGAAGGGAGGTTTGATTCTTTGTTCACATAGTCAACCTGGTTAACTATGCTTTTATCTGCCATGGCCGGTCGATTTATAATCCTCATATTATTGCTAACGGTAGGACCCTGTTTGCTCAACCGTGTAGTTTCCTTTCTAAACCAAATCGAACATGTTATTAAACCTAACCATACACTGTTCTCTCAATCTAATTTTACAGAAAAGTGGGGACAGAGTTGGTCTTAAAATACAGGAATATAGAGGATCTTCCACCTGCTGAGAAACTCAAAGGTCCATGCAGAAATGATCCCTGGAGAAGATGTAGGCAACTATGAAGGACCTGAGACAGCAAAAGTCTTCCATGGCAAACAACCTGCTCAGGATGAAGGGATGTGTCTGAATCAGCCACTCTCTTCTTAAGGTATAGAAGATGGACCAAAGCAGGCATTTGTTGAGCTGCTCCTGCATGCCTATGGTTGACATACCACTGTAACTTGTGAAAGTGTAACAGTAAGTAGGGGCAGCCTCCTTCTCATGGGAACCTTGGAAGCAACTGTTAGGACAAAGTTGTTGCCAAGGCAGTGACCTCATTCCGTTCCTAAAGGAAGTGACCTCACCTAACTTCCTTGGTGATGGAACTCTCTGAACTTGGAATCCAGGAAGCCAGGCACAAAGAGCCAGTCCCAGTCCAAGTCCCAGTGGTCAAACTTATTTTGATTTACCAAGGACAGACTCAGTCTTTCTTGGAACCTACTGATGTGAGGATGGCCAAATGCAAGGAAAGCTATGAATAGGGGCATTTCCTGAGAAAGCAGGCAGTGGCTCACCGCTGGCCCCTGACAACTTCACAGAGTTGGCCAAGGAGACCAGATTTGAGACAGAACAGGCCATTTCCAGAGAACATAGTATGGCCCACCAGTCAGAGGACACTCCAGATAGTCACAGACCTACATGGGGGAAGGAGGTGCCTTTGTGGTGTGGGTGTGGGTTTGTGGTTTTGTCTCATGTTCTGAGAATAGGTATGAAAGGTGGTTTGTTTTGTTTGGAGTGAACTGTTTCTACTAAGTCGTTTGACAAGGTGAGTGTTTCTATGTCTGTGTATCCCACTATGTCCATGGTTGTAGACATTAGAAAGGAGAATGCATCAATGAATATGTCCTATCTAGTAGAAAGCTTCCCAGCATTCATTCTGCCCTATTTATGAATGGACTGCAGCTTGCCTTATTGATGTGCAACACCTGCTATCTACCTAAGTTCCTGTTTTCTTCCTGAATTCTCGCCACTCTCCAGAATAGGCTCATGGTTTTGTGTTTAAGATATGTACAACCTTGAAGCTCTGTGACATGACCATGTACTGAATAGCTGAAGGGAATGGCGAGCATTTAAGAAAACTCAGAGATCAGTGTGACCAGGAAAGTCTCAGTGAAGAAACCCTGCTTGGGGCCTTTTGTTTACCAATTCTTCTGTTGCCCTGAATGTCAGGAAGGTCTTTTCCTCAGTCCACCACTTTGTGAAGCCTGAAGAAAACAGTTTCCAAATGGAAATGAATGGGCATTACCTGTGGCTCTTTGCTTAATTTCTTTGGAATGGATGTGTCTGAATCAGCCTATTTGCCTTGTGTGAGGGTGTGGCTTAGATTCTCAGCTCCTGATGGATCTAAAGAAAGATCCCATGTGTACATCCAAAACCAAAATGGCCAAAAAAGCAGTCCTTGTGGATGAAGTCTCTCGCCTCTTCTGTAACTTTCCTGACCTCCATCAAGTCAGAATAGGGATCCTTTGGTTCAAATGAGTTCTTCAAAGCCCTGCAGAGGCTAGCCCATTGTTGCTTGGGTTTTCTCAAGACTCCAATTCACATAAAGAATCCAAACCCCACAGTCAGTTGGTCTCAAATTGAAGAAGCAAAGCAGTATTAATGGGAGGCCTATTTGATCTCTCCTGGTTTACAAGAAGGGTGTCCAGGCCACCCTGACTTTAGGCAAATTAGGTGCAAGAGAGCTTATTTTGGACACGGTCTTAAGCTGTGCCCCTCATGGAAAACTTTTGCCAGAGGTCATTATGAGTGTCTATATGGAAAAAGATGAGCGCCACGTTGGAGTGTTTTGTTTTAAATTGTGGTCATTTGGGTGGCGGTTGGAAGAGATGACTTGGTCCACATGTTCTTGAACTCTGGTGTGATTCCCTTAGAATCTGAGTTCTCAAACTGACCTCAGAGAAGTATTGCCATGAATAGTGTTGAGATTTAAGGAAGCCAGGCATGAGTGTCGCCCTTGGAAACTAAGTTCTAGGCCCAGGATGGCTTTCCACAGAGCACTAGGCCTCTCAGCCAGGATACCACATGATTTTATTCTGAAAGATTTGGCACCCAGAGTTGAGAGTCAAAACTCATATGGACCTCACATTGTAGACCTCAATGGGAATAATATCATGTGATCTTTTGGCCACTCTTTGGGAAGCCTTACCTGTGAGTGTTCTCCAGAGATTTCATTGAAATTAGCTTCCTAAAAATTTAATGGTTCCTGAAAGAATTGAAACTCACAGTGCCTCCAACTTCATCCTTGAAAAATGGCTAGAAAAATACCATAAAATTTTTGAAATTCCCATCACCAGGTGGCACTGGAGAACATTTGGATGTCCTGTTACTGATCATGAATATACCAGACAGTGCCTTGATTGACTTCGTTTCATGTAAATGGTGTAGAACAGAGATGCCAGTAAGTTGGACTCTGTTGAGTAGTTGGCCTAGAGCAGTGGTGGGCAGGTATGTGATAAAACATCTGTGGTGGGGCCATGTGGATCTTCCATTGGCATCCAAATGGCTTGTGACTGACATGGTGCAGCCAGCAGAACCTTCCATGTAAAGGCAACTTGTTATGTGGAGAGTTTTCAGGACATTGTTCAGAATCAAGTTGCTATGGTCAAGGGGGCAAGCTATGTGGGATAGAATCCTGGTTCTTGTATCCTCAAGCAGAACCTGACCCACCACACATGACAGAACTCCCTCTTGCACTGTGACCCAATTGAACTCCTTTTATTTCGTGAAGCAAATACCAAACTCCCAGTGCAGCAGGAAGAAACACCATGAAAATGGAGGATGACCATATGGCTTCACAGTGCACATGGGGAAACCTTTAGCCCCCAGTGGCCACAGTTTACCTAAAAAGAGAATTTAGCACTGCTGCCTCATGTTCATTGGGAAATAAGAAAGCATGTCCTCCAGGTCTCATAGATGCAGACCAAGCTTTTATGGTCTCACTAGAAAGGAAGCTAAAGCTCCTGACAACAACATATTTTTCAAGTGCCCAACCTCACAGGCAGTTTCTCAAGAAGTCTCTATGCCAGCAGACCTCCATGTTTGTGGAGTTTTTACCCTGTCCCTTACCTTTAGAAACTCCTCTGCCACTTCCAAAGTTGTGGGCTCCTGAGCATATTCCATTCCAGATATTTGTTCACAGGTTTTCTAAATCTTCTCCTCTAATTGTGTCTTACTTGGGGCGAAGGTATTGTCAAGGCATTGTTCCAAATGAGAGTTGGAAGATTTTTGTGTAGCACATATTTACATACACATTGGATTCATTTTTCAATTTTCCATTCGAAATACTGAATCCTTGACACTAACCCATACCCTACTAGATTCTGACTACTAATTCTAATATAATGGAGAAAAATAACCCAAACAGAATAGAAATACTAGCACTTCAGAGGAGGCATGGTGTATAGTTGGTCTTCCTATTTGCATGATATAGGGTTGGAGTTGTAAATCTTGTCAATTTTTTGTTGAAAGAGTTCTGCATGTGTTTTTAAAGTTAACACATATGTGAATTCCTGTCTCCCTTTTTCTGTAGCCAATTCAGCACATGTATTTTTATATGAACATATAGAATCCTACCTGGTATCACACCTGTATTCTTGAGAGGTGGCTAACTTGGCAGATACAAAGTGTGAGAAGAAATCACTCCACCTAAACGCTTTTGGAACTGATAATTCAAATTATGAGTGAGCTTCTTAGTTAAAAAACATTATACATAAATCCATGTTCAGTAAAATTAATATTTTTGGATTTGTGGATGATATATATTTCACGATGAATTTTAATTGGCATATATATTGCTACTTTTTAATGTCTCTGTGTGTATTTTGTATATATATATATATATATATATATATATATATATATATATATATAAACACTCTAGATTTGTCAAAATGTGAAATATATGTATCTTATTATACACTCCCTAAATTCATTCATGTTCATGTATGTGGTTTTATATTCAACTTTTCATAAGATTATTTTCAGAAATATTCATCCATCTGAAATACATATTTGTTTTATAGTATTGAAAACTCACTTCAGTAAATGGTGCAAACAAATCCTTATATTTTTACAGTAACTGACCCACTTTAACATCAATGCAAGTAGATTCCTATGGGACATGATGTGTATTTTGACGTTCATTTTTATACAACACTGGTACATTACTATTTCTTCAGTTTTTGTACATCATAGAATATACATTTCAGCCACAACTTCATAAATTTAAAGAAATTTGTAACACATTGTATCACTTCCTGCTTCAGAACATATGTATTCCTCTTTGTTTTTGACTGGTCATTTCATGAGACTTCTTTCCACATACATTACTGTCGATTTCCATAATCAATTTTGAAGCAAAATTCACACACTCTTTATGATGAACCACAACCGTAATATTACCATTGGATGTATAAATGGTTGGAATGAATGTATGTATATCAATATATGATTCCCTGTGTATTTTCAGATATCAATTTATTCCAATTTCTAAAGTTTAAACCAGTTGTATTATTTATTCACAGTATGGTCTATTCATGCATTATGTCTATATTCATACACACATGGTACACCTCTATGTACCCCCAATACTAATTTACACCTCTTCAAAATATTGCTCCAAGAAATGGTGGTAGAAATACTCATGTCACCTGATCTACATATACATTTTATCACAGTAATATTCTGGCCACAAAATGCAAATCACACTTACGATTGTACCAAAGCCTAAATGGAATGTGAGTATGGATTATGAAAATCACCCATGTCCAGGTTGCCTAATGCTCTCAAATGTCAATCCTATTGGTGACTACATATTTGTTTCTTCCTAAGATTATATATTCAATCTCAAGCCTGTTGAAAATGTCTATTGGTATCACTCATTTTATACTTTGCCTGATTTCCTTATGTCTATTGATATCTGCTTTCCTACATATTTTCCCCAGTTCATCATTGTGACTGACTCTTCACATGTGCTGACATTTACATTTTCTCTCTACCCAAAACCCTATTGCTAAAGAACTTTTTGTCCAAATCCTATACTCACACTTTTTTCTAATCTTACCAACTCTCTTCGTAATCTTACCAACTCTCCCTTTTTGAATGGATGTTCTCCTCAACATTCAATCATCTAAGGTACAAGATCCTATGCCATTGTGTATAGATTTATCTGAGACATCTGCACAGAACATAATTCAAAGCTAACTATTCCAATCAAGGACCCAATGACTTCTGGGCTTTAAATCTTACTGAGATTTCTGTTTTCATACATATATTTCACCTCTATAATCTTATAAATATCGCAGGTTTCCAATACCATTATTCATCCAGCAGAATGATCCTAACCCAAATCAAACATGTTATTAACCCTAAACATACACGATTCCCTCAATCTACCTTTATAGAAGAGCAGGGACAGAGTTGGTCTTACAATACAGGAATGTAGGAGATCTTCAACCTGCAGAGAACCTCAAAGGTCCATGCAGAAATTATCTCTGGAGAAGATATAGGCAGCTATGAAGGACCTGAGAGAGGAAAAGTCATCTTCCATGACAAACAACCAGGTAAGGATGAAGGGATGTGTCTGAAGCAGTCTCTCTCTTCTTAATGTAGAGAAGATGGACCAAACCAGGGATGTGTGGAGAGCTGTTCCCGGGTGCCTATGGTTGATATTCCATTTTAACTTGTGAAAGTGTCAAAGGAAGTAGGAGCAGCCTCCATCTCATGGACCCTTCGAAGCAACTGTTAGGACAAAGTGGTTGCCAAGGCAGTGACCTCATTCAGTTCTAGAGGAAGTGACCTACGTCACTTTCTTGTTGATGTAACACTCTGAACTTTGGATCCAGGAAGCCAGGCACCCTGAGGCAGGCCCAGTCCCAGTTGCAGTGGTCTCACATGTTTGGATTAACCAAGGACAGAGTCAGTCTTTCTTGGCAACTACTGAATTGAAGATGGACAAATGCCAGGAAAGCTCTGAAGAGGGGCTTTTTTTTGATGAAGCAGGCAGTGGCTCACCGCTGGCTCCTGACAACTTCACAGTTTTGGCCAAGGAGACCAGATCTGACATATGACAGCCCATTTCAGGGGAACATAGTATGGTCCACCAGTCAGAGGATGCTCCGGATAGTCACAGACCTACTTGGGGAAAGAAGGTGCCTTTTTGGGTGTGTTTGTGTGTTAGTGATTTTGTCTCATCTTCTAAGAATATGTAGGAAAGTCGGTTTGTTTAACTTGGAGTGGCCTGTTTCTAGTAAGTGCTTTGAGAAGGTGAGTGATTCTGTGTATCCCACTCTGTCCGTGGTTGTAGACAATAGAAAAGAGAATGCATCAAAGGATGTGTCCTGTCTAGTAGAAATCTTCGCAGCATTCATCTTGTCCAATTTATGAATGGACTGCAGCTTACCATATAGATGGGCAACACCTACTACCTTTCTACATTCCTGATTTCTTCCTGAATTCTGGCCACTCTCCCATAGGCTCATGGTTTTGTGTTCAAGATATGTATCTCCTCCACAATCTGGGACATGGCCATGTACTGGATAGCTGAAGGGAATGGTGAGTATCACAGAAAACTCAGATATCAGTGTGACCAGGAATGTCTCAGTGGAGAAACTGCTTTGGGAATTTGCTTTTCTATTGTTCTGTTGCCCTGAATGTAAGGAAGGTCTTTGCCTAAGGCCACACCTTTCCAAAGCCTGAAAATATCAGTTTTCAAATGGAAATAAATGGGCATCACCTGTGGATCTTTGCTTAATTGCTTTGCAAAGGGATATGTGTGAATCCATCTCTTAGTGCAGTGTGAGTCCATGGCTCAGATTCTCAGCCCTGATGGATCTAAAGAAAGATCCCATGTGTGCATCCAATTCCAAAATGGCCAAAAGAGCAATCATTGTGGATGAAGTCTCTTGCTTTCCTCTGTAAGGTTCCTGATCTCCATCAAGTGAGAAGAGGGATCCTTTGGGTCAACTGAGTCCTTCAAGCCCTGCAGAGGCTAGCCCATAGGTGCTTGGGTTTTCTCATGACTCCAAATCACATAAAGAAACTATACCTGACAGTCACTATGCCTCAAATTGGAGAAGCGGAACAGTATTAATGGCAGGCATCTTTGATCAGCCCTGGTTCACAGGAACAGTGTCCAGAAACACTGACTTTAGACAAATGAAGGGCAAGGGAGTTTATTTTGACATTGTCTTGTGCTGTGTGCCTCATGGAAACTTCCAGCCAAGGTTATGATTAGTGTCTATATGGAAGAAGATGAGGGGCATGTGTGAGTGTTTTGGTTTTAATTCTGGTCATTTGTGTGGCGGTTGGAAGAGATGACTGGGTCACCAGGGATTGAACTCTGGTGTGTTTCCCCTTAGAGACTGAGTTCTGAAACTGACCTCAGAGAAGTATTGCCATGAATTGTGTTGGGATATTAGGAGGCCACGCATGAGAGTCGCCCGTGGAACCTGAGATCTAGGACCAGGGTGGCTTTCCACAAAGAACTGGGAATCTCAGCCTGGATATCACATGATTTTATTCTGAAAGACTTGGCAGCCATAGTTGAGAGTCAAAACACATAGGACCTCACATTGTAGACCTCAATGGTCCTGGCTTCAAGTGACCTTTTGTCCACTCTTTGGAAAGCCTTGCCTGTGAGAGTTCTCCAGAATTTTCTTTGAATTGAGCTTTCTCAACATTTAATGGTTCCTGAATAATTGAAATTCACAGTGCATCCAATGTCATCCTTGAAAAATGGCTAGATAAATACCATGAAATTTTTGAAATTCCCATGACCAGGTGGCACTCCAGAAACATTCGATGTCCTATTGCTTATTATGAGTGTACCAGACAGTTCCTTGGTTGACAGGGTTTTCTGAAAATTGTTTAGAACAGAGATGCCAGTAATTTGTAGCCTGCTGAGTAGTGGGCGTAGAGCAGTGGTGGGCAGGTGTGTGATAAAATATCATGGTGGGTCCATGTGGATCTGCCATTGGCTTCCAAATGGCTTGTGACTGACATAGTGCAGACTTCAGACCCTTATATGTAAAGGCATCTTGTTCTATGGCGAGGTTTCAGGGCAATGTTCAGAATCAGGTTGCTATGGACAAGGGAGCAATCTTTGAGAGATAGAAGCCTGGTTTGTGCATTTTCTTGCAGACCATAACCCACCACACGTGACAGAACTCTCTCCAGCACTGTTTCCCAGTTGAACTCCTTGTATTTCGTGAAGCATGTACCAAACTCCAAGTGCAGCAGCAAGAAACACCACGAAAAGTGGAGGATGACCAAATTGTTTCACAGTTCACACGGGGAGAAAATAAACCCCCAGGGGCTACAGTTTATCTACAAAGAGAGAATTCAGCAGTGCTGCATTGTGTTCATTGGAAAATAAGAAACTTTGTCCTCCAGGTCACATAGATGCAGACCCAGCTTTGAGGGTATCACTACAAAGGAAGCTTAACTCCTGACAAAAACCTATATATCATTGCCCAACCTCAGTGGCAGTTTCTCTAAAAGTTTTAGGCATGCAGAGCTCCATGTTTGTGGAGTGTGTACCCTGTTCTTACTTTTGGAAACTCCTATACCACCTCCAAGTTTGTGCACTCCTGAGCATTTTCCATTCCAGAAATGTAATCACAGATTTTGCAACTTTTCTTCTCTAATTGTGTCTTACTTGGGGCGAAGATAATTTCAAGGCATTGTTCTGGATGAGAGTCAGAAGATTTGTTTTAGCACATATTTGCATACACATTGGATTAATTTTCCTATTTTTCCATTCGAAACTCTGAATCCCTGACACTAACCCATATTCTAATAGACTCTGACTACTAATTCTAATATGATGGAGAAAAATAACCCAAACAGTACGTAAATACATGCAGTTCAGGGTTGGACTTGCCTTTTGCATGATAAAGGGTAGGTATTATGAATCTAGTCAATTTTTAATTGAAATAGTTCTCTATGTGTTTTGAAAGTTAACAAATATGTGAATTACTGTCTCCCATTTTCTGGAGCCTATTCAGCACATGTATTTTTATATGCACAAATCGAATCCTACACGGTATCACACGTACATTCTTTTGAGTTACATGACTTGGCAGATACAAATTGTGAGAAGTGATCACTCGTCCTAAACGCTGTTAGAACTGAAAATTCAACCTATGGGTGAGCTTCCCAGTGGAACAACATTATACATAAACCCATGTTCAGTAAAATGAATGTTTTTGCATCTTTATGATATATATTTCATGATGAATTTCGATTGGCATATATATTGCTATTTTTTAATTTCTGTGTTTGTGTGTGTGTGTGTGTATACTCTCCAGATTTTTAAAAATATGAAAATTATGTGTCTTATATACACTCCCTAAATTCATTCATGTTCATGTATGTGGATTAATAATCAACTTTTCACAAGATTATTCTTAGAAATACTCAAACACCTGAAATACATATTTGTTTCCTAGTACTGAGAATTAACTTCAGTGAAAGGTGCATACAAATTCTAATATGTCTACATTAACTGACCCAGTTGAACATCAATGCATGTTGGTTCCTATGGGACACGATGTGTATTTTGACGTTAATTTTTATTCCACACTGGTACATTACTATTTCTTCAGTTTATGCACATCTTAGGATATATATTTCATTCACTAGTTAGCAAATTTATAGGCATTTGTTTCACTTTCAGTCACTTCCTGCTCCAGAACACATGTATTTCTCTATGTTTCTTGACTGGTCTATTCATGAGACTTTTTTCCAAATATATTGTTTTCGATTTCCATAATCAATTTTGAAGAAAAACTCACACACCCTTCATGATTAACCATAACCATAAGATAATCATTAGATATATAACTGGTTGGAATTAATGATTGTATATCAATATAACATTTCTTATATATTTTCAGATATCCATTCAATCCATTATTTAAAGTGGATCCAGTTATTTTATTTATTCACAGTATTGTCTATTCATGCATTATGTCTATATTAATAGAAACAGGGTACACCTATTTGTTCCCCCATACTAATTTATAAATCTTCAAAATATTGCTCTCAGAAATGGTGGAGGAAATACTCATGTCACCTGATCTACATACACATTTTATCACAGAAATATTCCGGACACAAAAAGCAAAGGTCACACTTACAATTGTACCAAAGCCTAAATGGAAAGATAGCATCCATTACTAAAATCATCCATGTCCAGGTTGCCTAATGCTCTCAAATATCAATCCTATTGGTGACTGCATATTTGTTTCTTCCTAAGATTATATATTCAACTTCAAACCTGTTGAAAATGTCTAACCCTATCACACACTTTATACTTTGCTTGATTTCCTAATGTCTCTATTGATATCTGCTTTCCTACATGTTTTCCCCAGTTCATCATTGTGACTGACTCTTCACATGTGCTGACATTTACATACACTCTCTACCCGAAACCCTATTGCTGAAGAACTTTTGGTCCAAATCCTATGCTCACTCTTCTTTCTAAATCTACCAACTACCTTCCTAATCTTACCGACTATCGGTTTTTGACTGGATGCTCTTTTCAACATTCAATCATCCAAGGTACAAGGTCCGATGCCAGTGTATATTGATTTATCTGAGACATCTGTGCAGCACATAACTCAAAGTTAAGTATCCCACTCAAGTCCCCAATGCCCTTCTGGGCTTCAAATCTTACCTAGATTTCTGCTTTCATACTTATATTTCACATGTATACTCTTGTAAATATCGCAGGTTGCCAATACCATTATTCATCCCGCAGAATGATTCGTAACCCAAATCGAACATGTTATTAACCCTAACCATACACTGTTCCCTCAATATAACTAACTTAAGAGCAGCGACAGAGTGGGTCTTACAATATAGAAATGTAGAAGATCTTCCACCTGCTTAGAACCTCAAAGATCCATGAAGAAATGATCCTTGGAGAAGATGTAGGCAGCTATGTAGGACCTGAGAGAGCAATAGTCATCTTCCATGCAAACAACCTGGTCAGGATGAATTGATGTGTCTGAATCAGCGTCTCTCTTCTTAATGTAGAGAAGATGGACCAAACCAGGCCTCTGTGGAGAGCTGTTCCAGGGTGCCTATGGTTGATATACCATTCTAACTTCTGAATGTGTCACAGGATGTTGGGGCAGCCTCTATCTCATGGGAACCTTGGAAGCAACTGTTAGGACAAAGTGGTTACCAAGGCAGTGACCATATTCAGTTCCTGAAAGAAGTGACCTCACTTCACTTCCTTGGTGATGGAATTCTCTGAACTTGGGATCCAGGAAGCCAGGCACCCAGAGCCAGTCCCACTCCAGACCCAGTGGGCTAACTTGTTTGCTTTTCCCAAAGACATAGTCAGTCTTTCTTGGTACCTGCTGATGTGAGGATGGCCAAATGCCAGCAGAGCTCTGAAGAGGGGCCTTTCCTGAGAAAGCAGGCAGTGGCTCACCACTGGCTCCTTACAACTTCACGGAGTTGGACATTGAGACCAGATGTGAAACAGGACAAGCAATTTTGGGGGAACATAATATGGCCCACCAGTCAGAAGACACTCCGGATAGTCACAGACCTATTTGGGGGAAGGAAGTGCCTTTGCCGTTGTAGGTGTGAGTTTGTGGTTTTTTCTCATGTTCTGAGAATAGGTAGGAAAAGTGGTTTGTTTGGTTTGGAGTGGACTGTTTCTAGTAAGTCGTTTTACATTGTGAGTGTTTCTATGTCTGTGTATCCCACTGTATCCATGGTTGTAGACATTAGAAAAGAGAATGCACCAATGGATATGTTGTCTCTAGTTGAAAGCTTCCGCAATTCATACTGCGCAATTGATGAATGCACTGCAGCTTGCCTTATGGATGGGCAACATCTACTATCTTCTAAAGTTCCTGTTTTCTACGTGAATTCTGGCCACTCTCCAGAATAGACTCATGGTTTTGTTTCCCAGATATGTAACACCACAAGGCTCTGTGACATGGCCATGTTCTGGATAGCTGAAGGGAATGAGATCATCTCAGAAAACTCAGATATCAGTGTGTGCAGTAAAGTCTCAGTGGAGAAACCCTTCTTTGGGCCATTTGCTTAATTCTATTTCTATTACCCTAAATGGCAGAAAGGTCTTTGCCTCAAGCCACCCCTTTGTGTAGCCTGAAAAACACTGTTTTCATATGGAAATGAATGGACCCCACCTGTGGCTCTTTGCTTAATTGCTTTGGAATGGGATGTGTCTGAATCAGCCTCTTGTCCTTGTATGAGGTTGTGGCTTAGATTCTCAGCACCTGATGGATCTAAAGAAAGATCCCATGTTCTTCCAAAACTAAAATGTCCAAAAGAGCAGTCATTGTGGATGAATATTTTTGCCTTCTTGTTTTAGGTTCCTGAACTCCATCAAGTGAGAATAGGGATCCTTTGGGTCAAATGAGTTCTTGAAATCCCTGCAGAGGCTAGCCCATATGTGCTTGGATTTTCTCATGACTCCAAATCACATAAAGAATCTATACCCTACAGCCAGTAGGCCGAAATTGGAGAAGTGGAACACTTTAACAGCAGGAATATTTGATCACTCCTGGTTCACAGGAAGAGTGTCCAGGCCACCATGATTTTAGGCAAATAAGGGGCAAGTGAGCTTATTTTGGACACTACCTTGGGCTCATAGAAACCTCCAGCTAGAGGTTATGATGAGTGTCTACATGGAAGAAGATGATGGCCCTGTGGGAGTGTTTTGATTTTAATTGTGGTAATTTTTGTGGCAGTTGGAAGGGATGACTGGGTCCACCTGGGCTTGAACTCTGGTGTGATTCCCCTTAGAGGCTGCATTCTGGAATTCACCTCAGAGAAGTATTGCCATGAATTGTGTTGGGATTTTAGGAGGACACACATAAGACTCACTCTTGGAAACTGAGATCTATGCCCAGGGTGGCTTTCCACAGAGGCCTGGGAATCTCAGCCAGGATATCACATGATTTTATTCTGAAAGACTTGGCAGCCATAGATAAGAGTCAAAACATACATGGACCTCACATTGTAGACGTCAATTGGCCTGGCTTTATGTGACCATTTGGTAACTCTTTGAGAAGCCTTGACTTTGAGAGTTCTCCAGAGCTTTCATTGAAATGAACTTTCTCAACACTTAATGGTTCCTGAATGAATTGAGACCCACAGTGCCTCTAACTTCATTTTTGAAAAATTGCTAAATAAATACCATGAAATTTTTTAAATTCCCATGACCAGGTGGAACTGCAGAAAATTTGATGTCCTGTTGCTTATCATGTGTATACCAGACAGTGCCTTGTTTGACTGGGTTTCATGAAAATGATGTAGAACACGAGATGCCAGTAATTCGGAGCCTGCTGAGTAGTGGGCCTAGAGCAGTGGTGGGAAGGTGTGTGAAAAAACATCATGGAGGGGCTATGTGGATCTGCCATTGGCTTCCAAATGGCTTGTGACTGATATAGTGCAGACATGAGACCCTTATATGTAAAGGCATCCTGTTATATCGAGAGTTTTAAGGGCAATGTTCAGAATAAGTTTACTATGGTTATTGGGGCAAGCTCTGTGGGATTGAAGCCTGGTTGGTGCATTCTCCTGCAGACCCTGACCCACCACAAGTGACAGAACTCCCTCCAGCACTGTATCCCAAATGAACTTCTTATATTTTGTGAAGCAAATACCAAATTCCCAGTGCAGCAGCAAAAAAACACCATGAAAAGTGGAGGATGACCAAATGTCTTCACAGTCCCCACTGGGAGACACTTAGAATCCAGTGGCCACAGTTTACCTACAAAGAGAGAATTGAGCACTGCTGCCTCATGTTCATTGGAATATAAGAAACCATCTCTTCCCTGTCAAATAGATGCAGACCCAGCTTTGATGGTCTCACTATGAAGGAAGCTAAATCTCATGACAGCAACATATATTTCAGGATCCCAACCTCAGAGGCCATTTCCCAAGAATTCTTAGGCCAGCAGAGCTCCTTGTTTGTGGAGTGTTTACCCTGTCCTTTACTTTTGGAAACTCCTCTACCACCTCCAAAGTTGTGAACTCCCGAGCATATTCCATTCCATATATGTATTCCTAGATTTTTACACTTTTCAACTCTAATTGTGTCTTACTTGGGGCGAAAGTAATGTCAAGGCATTGTTCTGGATGTGAGTGGGAAGATTTTTGTGTAGCACATATTTACATACACATTGGATTCATTTTCCAATTTTCCATTTGAAATACTTAATCCCTGACACTAATCTGTACCCTACTAGTCTCTGACTAATAATCCTAAAATGATGGTGAAAAATAACCCAAAAAGAATAGAAATACAAGCAGTTCAGAGGAGGCATGGTGTATACTTGGAATTGCTTTTTGCATTATATAATGTAGGAGTTTTAAATCTAGTCAATTTTCTGTTGAAATAGTTCTAGATGTGTTTTTAAAATTAACAAATATGTGAATCCCTGTCTCCCTTTCTCTGTAGCCTATTCAGCACATGTATTTTTATATGCACATATAGAATCCTACCTGATATCATTTGTACACACATGTGAGGTGGCTGAATTGGCAGATGCAAATTGTGAGAAGAGATCACTCCTCCTAAACGCTGTTGGAACTGAAAATTCAACCTACGGGTGAGCTTCCTAGTTGAATAACATTATACATAAATCCATGTTCAGTAAAATGAATATTTTTCGATCTTTGGATTATATATATTTGATGAAGATTTTCGATTGGCATATATATTGCTACTTTTTTTTCTTTTATTGGTTGCTCAAAACATTACAAAGCTCTTGACATATCATATTTCATACATTAGATTCAAGTGGGTTATGAACTCCCATTTTTACTCCAAATATAGAATGCAGAATCACATCAGTTACACATCCATATTTTTACATAATGTCTTATTAGTTACTGTTGTATTCTGCTACCTTTCCTATGCCCTACTATCCCCCCTCCGCTCTCTTCCCATCTTCTCTCTCTACCCTACATACTGTAATTCATTTCACTTATTGTTTATTTTTCCATTACACTCACAACCTCTTATATGTATTTTTTTTGTAACAATAAGGGTCTCCCTCCATTACCATGCAATTTCTCTTTTCTCTACCTTTCCCTCCCACCTCATGTCTCTGCTTAATGTTAATCTTTTCTTCATGCTCTTCCTCTCTGCTCTGTTCTTAGTTGCTCTCATTATATCAAAGAAGTCATTTGGTATTTGTTTTTTGGGGATTGGCTAGCTTCACTAAGCATAATCTGTTCTAGTGCCATGCATTTCCCTGCAAATTCCATTATTTTGTCATTTTTTAGTGCTGTGTAATCCTCCATAGTATATAAAAAAAAACATTTTTTTTTATCCATTCATCTATTGAAGGGAATCTGGGTTGGTTCCACAGTGTAGCAATTGTGAATTGTGCTGCTATGAACATCGATTGGCAGTATCCCTGTAGTACGCTCTTTTAAGGTCTTCAGGGAATAGTGCGAGA
Organism: Callospermophilus lateralis; assembly: GCF_048772815.1. Taxonomy (NCBI): domain Eukaryota; kingdom Metazoa; phylum Chordata; class Mammalia; order Rodentia; family Sciuridae; genus Callospermophilus; species Callospermophilus lateralis. Next base: position 275,264 of record NW_027514502.1, on the reverse strand, counting down.
AGGGCAATAGCTGGGTCAAATGGTGCTTCCATTCCCGGCCTTCCCAGGAATCTCCATACTGCTTTCCAAATTGGCTGCACCAATTTGAGTCCCATCAGCAATGTACAAGAGTACCCTTTTCCCCACATCGTCGCCAGCACTTGTTGTTGTTTGACTTCATAATGGCTGCCAATCTCACTGGATTGAGATGGTATTTTAGGGTGGTTTTGATTTGCATTTCTCTGACTGCAAGAAATGGAGAGCATTTTTTCATGTACTTGTTGATTGATTCTATGTCCTCCTCTGAGAAGTGTCTGTTCAGGTCCTTGGCCCATTAGGTTATTTGTTATCTTATTGTCTAATTATTTGAGTTCTTTGTATACTTTGTATACTCTGGATATTAGGGCTCCATCTGAAGGGTGAGGAGTAAAAATTTGTTCCCATGATCTAGGCTCCATATTTACCTCTCTTTTTGTTTCTCTTTCTGAGAAAAAAATTTTCAGTTTAAGTAACTCCCATTTGTTGATTCTTGTTATTAACTCTTGTGCTATGGGTGTCCTATTAAGGAATTTGGAGCCTGACCATACAATATGTAGATCGGAACCAACTTTTTCTTCTATCAGATGCAGAGTCTCTGATTTGAATCTAGCTCCTTGATCCACTTTGAGTTAACTTTTGTGCATGGCGAGAGAAAGGGATTCAGTTTCATTTTGTTGCATATGGATTTTCAGTTTTCCCAAAACGATTGGTTGAAGATGCTATCCTTCCTCCATTGCATGCTTTTAGCTCCTTTATCAAATATAAGATAGTTGTAGCTTTTTGGATTAGTCTCTGTGTCCTCCATTCTGTACCATTCGTCCACCCGCCTGTTTTGGTACCAGTACCATGCTGTTTTTGTTATTATTGCTCTGTAATATAGTTTGAAATCTGGTATCGCTATACCGCCTGATTCACACTTCCTGCTTAGAATTGCTTTTGCTATTCTGGGTCGTTTATTTTTCCATATGAATTTCATGATTGGTTTATCTATTTCTACAAAAAATTCATTTGGGATTTAGATTGCCATTTCATTAAACCTATAGACAACTTTTTAGTAATATCGCCATTTTGATGATGTTAGTTCTGCCTATCCATGAACAGGGTATACTTTTCCATCTTCTAAGATCTTATTTTACTTCTCTTTTTAGGGTTCTGTAGTTTGCATTGTATAAATCTTTCACCTCTTTTGTTAGGTTGGTTCCCAAGTATTTAATTTTTTATGAGGATATTGTGAATGCAGTGTTTTTCCTCATTTTCATTTCAGAAGTTTTGTCGCTGATATACAGATATGCCTTTGATTTATGCATGTTGATTTCATTTCCTGCCACATTCCTGAATTCATTTATTAGTTCTAGTAGTTTTTTTCTGTAGACCCTTTTGGGTCTTCTATGTATAGAATCATGTCATCTTCAAATAGTGATAATTTAAGTTCTTTTTTTCCTATTTTTATGTCTGTAATGTCTTTCATCCTTCTAATTGCTCTGGCCAGTTTTTCGAGAACTATATTGAATAGAAGTGGTGATAGAGGACATCCCTGTCTTGTTCCAGATTTTAGAAAGAATGCCTTCAATTTTTCTCCATTCAGAATGATGCTAGCCTGAGGCTTAACATAGATAGCTTTTACAATGTCGAGGTATGTTCCTTTTATCGCTAGTTTTTCTAATGTTTTGAACATAAAGGAATGCTCTACTTTTTCTAATGGTTTTTCTGCATCTATCAAGATCATCTTATGGTTCTTTTTTTTAAGTCTATTGATGTTGTGAATAACATTTATTGATTTCCATATATTGAACCCTCCTTGCATCCCAGGGATGAATCCTAGTTGATCATGGTGCACAATTTTTTTGATGTGCCTTTGTATTCAAATCACCAGAATTTTAATGAAAATTTTTGCATCTAGGTTCATCAGAGATATTGGTCTGTTGTTTTCTTTCATTGAGGTGTCTTAGTCTGGTTTCAGAATCAGGGTGATGTTGGACTCACAGAATAAATTTGGCAGAGCTCCCTGTTTTTCTATTTTCTGAATACCTTGAAAAGTATTGGTATTAATTCTTCTTTAAAGGTTTTGTAAAACTCCGCTGTATACCCATCCGATCCTGGGCTTTTCTTGGTTGGTAGTAGTTTGATTGCCTCTTCTATTTCATCGATTGATATTGGTCTGTTCAAATTGTGTGTATCCTCCTGACTCAGTCTAGGCAAATCATATGACTTAACAAATGTATCGATGTCTTCACTATTTTCTATTTTATTGGAATATAGGTTTTCAAAATAATTTCTAATTGTCTTCTGTATTTATGTAGCATCTGTTGTGATATTGCCTTTTTCATCCCGTATGTTAGTAATTTGAGTTCTCTCTCTTCTTCTCCTCGTTAGCATGGCTAAGGGTCTGTCCATCTTATTTATTTTTTCGAAGAACCAACTATTAGTTTTGTTAATTTTTTAATAGTTTCTTTTGTTTCAATTTCGTGATTTACGCTCTGATTTTAATAATTTCTTGCCTTCTGCTACATTTGCTGTTGTTTTGCTCTTCCTTTTCTAGGGCTTTGAGATTAAGTGAGAGCTCATTTATTTGTTGTTTTTGTTTTTTTCTTTTTTTGAGGAATGACCTCCAGGCGATGAATTTGCCTCTTGAATCTTGTTTCATTGTGTCCCATTGAATCTGATATGTTGTGTCTGTATTTTCATTTATCTCTAAGAATTTTTTGATTTCCTCCTTTATGTCTTCTGTAACAGATTGATCATTCAGTAACATATTGTTCATTTTCCGTGTGATGTAGGATTTTTCCTTTCTTCTTTTACCATTGGTTTCCAGTTTCATTCCATTGTGATCAGAAAAAAATTCATGGTATTATCTCCACCCCTTTATATTTACTGAGTGTTGCCCTATGGCATAATATATGGTCTATTTTTGAGAAGGATCCATGTGCTGGTGAGAAAAAAGTATATCCACTTGATGATGGTTGATATATTCTATATATGTCAGTTAAGTCTAGGGTATTGATTGTGATATTGAATTCTATATTTTCTTTATTCAACTTTTGTTTGGAGGATCTGTCCAATGGTGAGAGAGGTGAGTTGAAGTCTCCCATAATTATTGTGTTGTGGTCTATTTGATTCTTGAACTTGAGGAGAATTTGTTTTATAAATGTTGCAGCACCATTATTTGCTGCGTAAATATTGATAATTGTTATGTCTTGTTGGTGAATGGTTCCTTTCAACAGTATATAATGTCCTTCCTTATCCCTTTTGATTAAATTAGTCTTGAAGTCGATTTTATTCCATATGAGGATGGCCACCCCTGCTTGCTTACAAGGACCGTGTGCATGGTATAAATTTTCCCAACCTTTCACCTTCAGCCTGTGTATGTCTTTTCCATTCAGATGTGTCTCCTGGAAGCAACATATTGTTGGATTTGTTTTTTTTAATCCACGTTGCAAGCCTATGTCACTTTATTGGCGAGTTTAAGCCATTAAAGTTTAGAGTTAGTATTGATATATGGTTTGTATTGCCACCCGTCTTTGATTATTTATCTTTTTTTTTTTAATTTAGTTTGTTTATCCATGATTAACTTTTCCCCCGCCCTCTGTCATTAATGAGGCACTTCCCACTGATGGTTTTCGTTGTTGATATTCATTTTTTCCTCGTGTAGTGTTTTCCTTAAGATGCTTTGCAATGCTGGTTTTCTGGCTGCAAGTTCTTTTAGCTTTTGTTTATCAAGAAATGTTTTTATTTCGTTGTCTTACCTGAAGCTTAATTTTGCTGAATACAGATTTCTTGGTTGGCATCCATTGTTTTTAAGTGTTTGAAATACGTTGTTCCAGGATCTTCTCACTTTCAGCGTCTGTGATGAAAAATCTCTTGTTAACATTTTTGGTTTACCCCTGATTGTAATCTGCCTCCTTTCTCTTGTAGCTTTTAATATTTTCTCTTTGTTCTGTATATTGGATATCTTCATAACAATGTGTCTTGGCATTGGTCTACTGTGATTTTGTGTGCTCGGTGTCCTGTAAGCATCTACAATTTTTATTATCCATTTCCATTTTTATTTCTGGAAAGTTTTCTGTAATTATTTCATACAGCAGGTTACTCATTCCCTTGGTTTGAATCTCTGTACCTTCCTCTATCCAGATGACTCATTAGTTTTTTTTTTTTTCTTATGTTATCCCATATCTCTTGGATGTTTTTCTCATGACTTTTTACCAGCATTTCTTTGTTGGCTAGACTTTTTTCAAGATGATATATTTTGTCTTCATTATTTGACATTCTGTCTTCTACTTGCTCCACTCTGTTAGTGATACTCTCAATTGAGTTTTTAATTTGGTTTATCATTTCCTTCATTTCTAGAATTATTGTTTGATTTTTTTTATAATCTCTATCTCCTAATTAAGATGCTTAATTTCTTTTTATATCTGTTTATGTAATTGATTTTCAATGTGTTCTTTCACTGTTTGGTTTTGATGTCTCGTATCCTCTTTAAGGTTCCATTCCATCTGTCTAAGGTATTTCTTGAGTTCTTTATATGACCATTTTTCTGATGACTCTAGGTCCTTCTGAATATTTAGGCTGTCCATCATTGTTTGTACTCCTTTTCTTCCTTGCTTTTTTATGCTGCTCATGTTACTTCTTGTTTTGTTTGACTGCTGAGTTACTGCTTACTCTTATAAATTTATTTGATGCTTGGGAGGAAAGATATTAGAAGGGAAGGGAAGAAGTAACTAAAAGAATGAGAGTAGACAGGTAGAATTCAAGGAAGGGAGAATAAAAAAATTGAAAAGAAATGAAAAGACAGAAGAAAAAAAAAGAAAAGAAAGAAAGAAAAAAATTTAAATAATAATTATAATTAAAAAATGAAAATTAAAATTTAAAATAATATTAATAATAATAATGATAAAGTAAAAAATAAAAAATAAAAACATTAAAAAAGTTAAAGAACAACAACAACAAAAATGAAAATGAAAGAAATATAAAAAATATAAATTAAAAAAATAATAATAATACATGCAGTCATAGAGTTCAATTAACTTCTCTTTCAGTAGGTGGAGCTGTGTGCACTGGGCCAAGCTTCTCCTCTGAATAAGTGGGAACCAATCACTGCGCAGCAGCTCTTCCTCCCAGACTTGGCGGATCTCCAATCCTGAGTGCCTAGGGCCTTCTCTTGTGCTTCCTCAAGCCATGCCCTGATCACCTGTGACGCTCACCACAATAGTGGTTACAAGCCAGAACTCTACTCCTGGCAGCCCTGTTTTCATGAACGCCTGTGCACACTCTCCCTGTTTGCCTCCCTCAGACCCTAAGTTTGTAGAGCTTGGGGCTGCGGACCCCCAGCGAATTTTCTTGCCCTCTGGGAGCCACGCCACCGGTACGTGGTGTAAGAGTCCTCAATTGTCAGCACTTGTGGGATCAGGAGCCCGGAATTCCACGCCGCTAGTCCCGAGCCAATCCTGATTCCCTCGGTCTGGCTATCGCGCTCACAGGAGAGCTGGGAGAGGCCCTTACGGCAGAGCTGGGAGGGGCCCTAAAGGTTTCCCCGCTGTGTTGAGAGAGATGGCTAGGGGATTACACACCTGTCACGCTGGTTTCAATGAAGTTATCTCCTCTGCCCGTGACATCATTTCTATGCTATGGTGGTATCCCATGCAAATGGTGACCGTGTGTTCCCTCTGCAAGGTAACCAACGCAACGGGTGGGTCCTGACTGTCTCTCCCAAGTGCCGTTTCAATCCTGTGGCCACTGCCTTTGAAGGCTTGGTTGGCTTTTACCTCTGAAAGTTCAGAAGGGCCGAACAGTTATTTCAGAGGGATCTTAGTGCTGAGTCACGAGAACCAGGCAAAACGGAGGTTGAATGCAGCCGATCCAGGCTCGGTGTGTGTTCTGAGGGGCCCAGAATGTTCGCACCAGATCCACATTAGGTCAACATTGCCTAGTGATTCTGAGCAAACAGCATTTAGACAGTTTACGACTCCCGATGCCCGCGCAGCTGAAGAGGTCAGAGACTTGATTTTTCCATGCCTACCTTCATGATGGATCTCCTGTATTGCTACTTTTTTATATCTGTGCATGTGAGTGTGTATGTATGAGAGTGTATATATATATATATACACTTTCCAGATTTTTTAAAATATGAAATATATGTGTCTTATTATACACTCCCTAAATTCATTCATATTCATATATGTGTATTTATAATCAACTTTCCACAAGATTATTCTCAGAAATAATCATCCACCTGAAATACATATTTGTTTTCTAGTACTGAAAACTAAATTCAGTGAAAGGTGCAAACAAAACCTAATATTTCTACAGTTACTGAGCTAGTTTAACATCAATGCAAGTATATTCTTAGGGGACATGATGTGTATTTTGATTTTCATTTTTATTCAACACTTATACGTTACGATGTCTTCAGTTTATGCACATCATAGGATATATATTTCATTCAAAAGTTAGAAAATTTATAGGCTTTTGTTTCACGATCAATCACTTTCTGATTCAGAACACATGATTCTTCTATGTTTCTTGACTGGTCTTTTCATGAGACTTCTTTCCAAACACATTATTTTCGTTTAACATCATCACTTATAAAGCAAAACTCAAACACCCTTCATGATAAACCATAATCCTAATATTACCATTAGATATATAACTGGTTGAAATGAATGATTATATATCAATATAAGATTTCTTATATATTTTCAGATTTCAATTCAATCCATTATTTAAAGTGGAACCAGATACATTATTTATTCATATTATCGTCTATTCATGCATTATCTCTATATTCATAGACACAGGGTACACCTCTTTGTACCCCTAATACTAATGTATATTTCTTCAAAATATTGCTCCCAGACATGGTGAAATAAATACTCATGTTACCTGATCTACATATACATTTTACCACCGAAATATTCTGAACAAAAAAAAATGTAAAGGTCACACTTATGATTGTACCAAAGCCTAAAAGGAAAGTGAACATGGATAAGTAATAACATCCGTGTGCAGGTTGCCTAATGCTCTCAAATGTCAATCCCATTGGTGACAACATATTTGTTTTTTCCTATGATTATATATTCATACTCAACCCGTTGAAAATGTCTAATCCTATCACTCATTTATACTTTGCCTGATTTCGTTATGTCTCTATTGATACCTGCTTTTCTACATAATTTCCCCAGTTCATCATTGTGAAAGACTCTTCACATGTACTGACATTTACATTCACTCTCTAAACGAAACCCTATTGCTAAAGAAGCTTTTTATTCCAAATCATATTCTCACTCTTCTTCCTAAACCTACCGACTATCTTTCTAATCCTACCAACTATCCCTTTTTAACTGGATGTTCTCTTCTACATTCAATCATCCAAGGTACAAGGTCCTATGCCATTGTATATCGATTTAACTGAGACAATTGTACAGAACGTAATTCAACACTATATATCCCAATCAAGGGCCCAATGCCCTTCTGGGCTTCAAATCTTTCTTAGATTTCCGTTTTCATACATATATTTCACTTATATATTTTTATAAATATCGCAGGTACCCAATCCCTTTATTCATCCTGCAGAATGATTCCTAACCCAAATCAAACATATAATGAACCCTAACCATACACTAACTTTACCGAAGAGCAGGGACAGAGTTGGTTTTAAAATACAGGAATGTAGGGTATCTTCACCTGCTGAGAACCTCAAATGTTCCTGCAGAAATGATCCCTGGTGAAGATGAAGGCAGCTATGAAATACCTCAGAAAGCAAAAGTCATCTTCCATGGCAGTCATCCTGGTCGGGTTGAAGGGTTGTGTCTGAATCACTCTCTCTTCTTAATGTATACAAGATGGACCAAACCAGTTCTGTGTGGAGAGCTGTTCTGGGGTGCTTATGATTGATATAACATTCTAACTTGTGAAAGTGTTACAGGAAAACAGGGGCAGCCTCCACCTAATGGGACTTTTGGAAGCAACTGTTAGGGCAAAGTGGTTGCCAAGGCAGTGATGTAATTCAGATCATGAAGGAAGTGACCTCACCTCACTTCCTTGGTGATGAAACTCTCTGAACTTGGGATCCAGGAAGCCAGGAACCCAGACACAGTCCCTGTCCCAGTCCCAGTGGTCTCATATGTTTGGATTTACCAAGGACAGAGTCAGTCTTTCTTTGAACCTACAGATGTGAGGATGGCCAAATGCCAGGAAACCTTTGAAGAGGGGCTTTTCCTCAGAAAGCAGGTAGTGTCTCACCACTGGCTCTTGACAACTTCACAGAGTTGGCCAAGCAGACCAGAACTGAGACAGGAGAGGTCATTTTGGGGAAACATAGTATGACCCACCAGTCAGAGGACACTCCGGAGAGTCACAGACCTACTTGGGGGAAGGAGGTGCCTTTGTGGGTGTGGGTGTGATTTTGTGGTTTTGTCTCAAGTTCTCAGAATAGGTGGGAAAGGCAGTTTGTTTGGTTTGGAGTGGACTACTTTTAGTAAGTCCTTTGAAAAGTCGAGTGTCTGTGTATCCCACTGTGTTCATGATTGTAGACATTAGAAGAGAGAAGGCATCAATGGATGTTTCCTGTCTACTAGAAAGCTTGCCAGCATTCATTGTGCCCAATATATGAGTGGAATCAGGCTTGCCTTATGGATGGGCAACACCTACTAGCTTCATAATTTCCTGTTTTCTCCTTCAATTCTGGCAACACTCCAGAATAGTATCATGGTTTTGTGTCCAAGATATGTACCACCTCCAATATCTGTGACATGGCCATGTACTAGATAGTTGAAGGGAATGGCTAGCATCTCAGAAATCTCAGATATCAGTTGACCAGGAAAGTCTCAGTGGAGAAACCCTGCTTTGGTCCTTTTGATTACCTATTGTTCTGTTGCCCTGAATGTCAGGAAGAACTTTGCCTCAAGCCACCACTTTGTGAAGCCTGAAGAAAACAGTTTTCAAATGCAAATGAATGGGCATCACGTGTGGATCCATGCTTAATTGCTTTGAAAAGGGATATGTCTGAATCAGTCTCTTGGCCCTGTGTGAGGCTGAGGCTTAGATTCTCAGCACCTGATGGATCTAAAGATACATCCCATGCATGCATCCAAAACCAAAATGGCAAAAAGATCAGATATTGTTGATTAACTCTCTTGCCTTCCTCTGGTAGGTTCCTGACATCCATCAAGTGAGAACAGGGATCCTTTGTGTCAAATGAGTTCTTCAAAACCCAGCAGAGGCTAGCCCATAGGTGCTTGTTTTTCTCATGACTAGAATTCACTTAAAGAATCTAAACCTCAAAGTCAGTAGGCCTCAAGTTGGAGAAGCTAAGCAGTATTAAAGGAAGGCCTATTTGACCACTCCTGGTTTACAGGAAGGGTGTCCATGCCACCCTGACTTTAGGCAAATGAGGGGCAGGAAGCTTATTTTGGACACTGACGTGGGCTGCTCCCCTCATGGAAACCTCCAGCCACAGGTTATGATGAGTGTATATATGGAAGAAGATTTGGGCCATGTGGGAGTGTTTGGGTTTTAATTGTGGACATTTGAATGGTGGTTTGAAGAGATGACTGGGTCCACGTGGGCTTGCACCATGGTGTGATTACCCTTAGAGACTGAGTTGTGGTACTGATCTCAGAGAAGTATTGCCATGAATTGTGTTGGGATTTTAGATGGCCATGCATGAGAGTTGCCCTTGGAAAGACACCTAGGCCCAAGTTGACTTTCCACAGATCACAGGGAATCTCAGCCAGGATATCACATGATTTTATTCTTAAAGACTTGGCAGCCATTTTTGAGAGTCAAAACACACATGGACCTCACATTGTAGACCTCAATGGGCCTGGCTTAATCTGACATTTTGGCCACTCTTTGGGAAGCCTTGCCTGTGAGAATTCTCCAGAGTTTTCATTGAAATGAACTTACTCACCATTTAATGGTTCCTGAATAAATTGAAACCCACAGTGCCTCCAACTTCTTCCTTGAAAATTGGCTAGATAAATACCATAAAAATTTTTGAAATTCCCATGACTGGGTGGCACTGGAGAACATTTGGATGTCCTGTTGCTGATCATGAGTATGTAAGACAGTGCCTTGATTGACTTGGTTTTATGAAAATGGTGTAGAACAGAGATGCCAGTAAGTTGGATCCTGTTGAGTAGTTGTCCTAGAGCAGTGGTTGGCAGGTGTGTGATAAAACATCTGTGTTGGGCCATGTGGATCTGCCATTGGCTTGCAAATGGATTGTGACTGACATTTTGAAGCCAGTAGACTCTTATATGTAAAATCATATTGTTATATGGAGAGGTTTCAGGGCAATGTTCAGAATCAGGTTGCTATGGTCAATGGGGCAAGCAATGTGGGATAGAAGCCTGGTTGGTGCATTCTCCTGCAGAACCCGACCCACCACAATTGACAGAAATCACTTCAGTACTGTGTCCCTGTTGAACTCCTTGTATTTCATGAAGCCAATTCCAAACTCCCAGTGCAGCAGCAAGAAACACCACGAATAGTGGAGGATGACCAAATGGATTTACAGTCCACACGGGGAGACACTTAGACCCCAGTGGCCACAAGTTACATACAAATAGAAAATTCAGCACTGATGCCTCATGTTCATTGGAAAATAAGAAACAATGTCATTCATGTCACATAGATGAAGACCCAGCTTTGATGGTCTCACTCCAAATGAAGCTAATGCTCCTGACAACAGCATATATTTCATTGCCCAACCTTAGAGGCAGTTTCTCCAGATGTCAGGCTGGCAGAACTTCATGTTTGTGGAGTGTTTACCCTGTCCCTTACTTTTGGAAACTCCTCTACCACCTCCAAATTTGTGAACTCCTGAGCATTTTCCATTCCACATATGTATTCACAGATTTTCTAACTCCTCTCCTCTAATTGTGTCTTATGTGGGGCGAAGGTAATGTCAAGGCATTGTTATGAATGAGAGTGGGAAGTTTTTTGTGTAGCACATATTTGCATATACATTGGATACATTTTCAAATTTTCCATTCGAAATACTGAATCCCTGACACTAACACATACCCTAATAGACTTTGACTTCTAATCCTAATATTATGGAGAAAAATAACCCAAACAGAATAGAAATACAAGAGGTTCACAGGAGGCATGGTGTATAGTTGGACTTGCCTTTCGTATGATAAATTGTAGGTGTTATAAATCTAGCGAATTTTAATTGAAATAGTCCTCCATGTGTTTTAAAAGTTAACAAATATGTGAATAACTGTCTCCCTTTCTCTGTAGCCTATTCATCACATGTATTTTTATATGCACATATCGAATTCTACCTGGTATAACTCGTACATTTTGTGAGGTGGCTGGATTGGCAGATACAAATTGTGAGAAGAGATCACTCCTACTAAATGCTGTTGAAACCGAAAATTCAAGATACGGGTGAGCTTCTTAGTTGCACGACATAAATCCATGTTCATTAAAATGAATATTTTTGGATCTGTGGATGATATATATTTCATGGTGAATTTCGATTGGCATACATAATGCTGCTTTTTAATGTCTCTGTGTGTATGTATATATATACATATATATTTTTTTTTTCACTCTGCAGATTTTTCAAAATTGAAGTATATTTTTCTTATTATACACTCCCTAAATTCATTCATATTCATGTATGTGGATTTATAATCAACTTTTCAAAAGATTTTTCTCAGAAATATTCATCCACCTGAAATACTTATTTGTTTCCTAGTACTGAAAACTAACTTCAGGGGATCATATGATGGCTGCGAAGGGAGTGCATCACCCCCATATACCGCGTCACTGTGCGGGAGAATGACGAGTTAGAATGGCTAAAACCTCTCTTGTTAGGAATTTCCAGGAAAATTTTGGTTCTCCAAAACCTAGTGTACATATTTCCATCTCACGAGGATCAGCTACGGGAACTCAAACGCGAGTGATTTGTCCTCACAGAAGGTCATGTGGCTTATTCAGGAAATCGCTCCGTGGCTAGAGTCTGTGGTGCGTGCTGGGAAACGACGAGATAGCAACACAAATATACAGCGGTGCAGATACTGTGGGCTCCTGCCAGGTATGCAATCACTGTGCTCAGTGCTGAATTCTGGGTTTGAGACAGGGAAGCATGCAGTCCAACTCGTTTCTCCGCACCAGTCAGACCACAGAGGAACCCAGCGGCCACCATCTTGGAGAGGTGACGTCACCATCCCTGTTTTCGACTGATCGCAGCTTATTCAGCTATAGAACCGGTAATTTCAGGATGCCATTCACCTTTGTCTTGCAGACAAATTACTCAGGCTCAGTGCTAAAGAACCCGCAGAAACTGCGTCTTGGAGCCTGCTTCTATTAGAACATACACCGAGCCCAGAGCGGCCGAATTCCGCCTCCCGGAACTGATCTGGCCCTGGGCTAAAGAACCCGCGGAAACTGCTTCTCGGTCCGGGTCTTGCTGAATACTGTGGAGGTAAATATCAACCGAGCCTTCATAGGGAGTGCAACAGGATTGAGACGGGGCTTGTGAGTGCCGGTCAGAACTCACCCACTGCTTTAGTCACCCAGCAAAGGGAACAAAATGCTGCCTTTTGCATGGGATACCAACATGGCAGAGATCTGATGTCATCAGAAAGCAGCAGAGGAGATAACTTCATTGATACCAGCGGTGACAGAAACAGTTGGTCTCCTGGTAAAGAAAGTGAGTCACAAACACCCGGGTCTCTCTCACTTTGTCATCAAGCCAGAGGGGCAGAGCAGAGCCGCCGCCCATGCCCGGAACAGGCCCAGCGACACAGCTGCATGGTAGCCACGTCACCCCAATTGAAATAGAGGCAGAGCAGAGCCGCCGCCCTTGCCCAGAACAGGCCCAGTGACCCGCAGGCGTGGTAGTCAAATCACCTGAATTGGAATAGTTGCAGAGCAGAGCCTTCTCCCGCACCTAGTACAATCCCAGTGGCCCACCGGCATGGTAGTCAGGTCACCCCAATATTAGTAGGGGCAGAGCAGAGCCTTCGCCCGCATCCAGAACAGGCCCAACAACCTGCCGGCATGGTAGTCACGACCCCCCAAATGGAGTAGTGGCAGAGCAGAGCCATCACCCGCACCCGCAAGGTAGGCACACCTGCACCTGACTGGCAGAAGAGGTCCATCGCCCTGCCGGCGCGGCAGAAACTTCACCCCATTTGGAATAGGAGCAGAGCAGATCCGTTGCCCGTGCCCGCAAGGTAGGCAGACCTGCGACAAACTGGCGGAACAGGCCCAGCAACACACCTGCATGGTAGTCACGTCACCCCAATTGGAGTAGGGGCAGAGCAGAGCCGCCGCCAGCACCTACAAGGTAGGCAGAACTGCGACTGATCGGCAGAACACCCCAGGGGTCCACGGGCCTGGTAGACACGTGACACCAATTGGAGGAGGGGCAGAGCAGAGCCGCCTCCCGCGCCTGCATGGTAGGCAGACCTGCAACCGATCAGGAAAACAAGCCCAGCCGCCCGTCAGCAAGGTAGTTAGATCACCCTAATTGGAGGAGCAGCACAGCCCCCCTGTGCCCATGCAAGGGAGACTTTGCAACTATACAAGAGCAATATAAATATATAGGAGGAAAATTTCAAAATCACAACAGTTTCACCAAGCAGAAAGAAAAGCGAGCAGTATGATAAGACAAGGAAAAAAGGACCACAAGCAATGCAGGTCAGCACAACTTTAGAAGAGGTAATAGCTGCAGTAGATGGAATGTCAGATAAAGAACTCAGGATATACATGCTTCAGATGATCTGGAGTCTCAAGGAAGACATTAGACAGCAAAATCAGACAATGAAAAATCACTTCGACAATGAATTACCTAAACAAATCCAAGAAGCAAAAGATCAGCTATACAGGGAGATAGAGGTTGTAAAAAATAACAAACAGAAATCCTAGAAATGCAGAAAGCAATAAACCAACTTAAAAACTCAATTGAGAATACTACCAGCAGAGTAGAACAGTTAGAAGATAGAACATCAGACAATGAAGACAAAGTATTCCAACTTGAAAAGAACATAGACAGCTCAGCAAGACTGTTAAGAAACCATGAACAGAATATCCAAGAAATACGGGATAACATAAAGAGACCAAACTTAAGAGTCATTGGAATACAGGAAGGTATAGAGGTCCAAACCAAAGCAATGAGCAATGTATTCAATGAAATAATACGAGAAAACTTCCCAGACTTGAAGAATCAGACTGACTCCCAAGTCCTAAAAGCCTACAGGACGCCGAATGTGCAAAATAATAAGAGATCCACACCTAGACACATTATAATGAAGATGCCCAACGTACACAATAAGGAGAGAATTTTAAATGCTACAAGAGAAAAAAAAGCAGATTACATTTAGGGGTAAACCAATCAGGATAACAGCTGATCTTTCAACACAGACTCTGAAAGCTAGAAGATCCTGGATTAACATTTTTCAAACACTGAAAGAAAATGGATTCCAACCAAGAATTGTGTATCCAGTGAAATTAAGCTTCAGGATGAAAGATAAAATCATAACCTTCCATGTTAAAAAAAAGTTAAAATAAATTGTAGCTAGAAAACCATCTCTTCAAAACATCATCGGCAAAATATTACAGGAAGAGGAAATGGAAAATAACAATAAAAACCAACAGTGGGAGGTAGTACAGTAAAAGGGGGAAATAATCAATGTAGAAAACAATCCATGTTTAATAACATAAATAAACAAATAGGGCTGGAAGAACAACCATTATCTCAATAATAACCGTAAATGTTAATGGCTTAAACTCACCAATTAAGAGACACAGGCTAGTAGAATGGATCACAACACAAGACTCAATAATATGCTGCCTACAGGAGACGCATTTGATAGGAAAAGACATACATAGACTGAAGGTGAACGGTTGGGAAAAATCATATCACTTATATGGACTTCGGAAACAAGCAGGAGTGTCCATACTCATATCAAATAAAATAGATTTCAAGCCAAAGTTAATCAAAAGGGATAAAGAGGGACACTACATACTGCTCAAGAGAACCATACACCAACAAGACATAACCATTATAAATATATATATGCCCCAAACAATGGTGCAGCTATGTCCATCAAACAAACTTTTCTCAAGATCAAGAGTCTAATAGACCACCATACAATAATCATGGGAGACTTCAACACACCTCTCTCACCACTGGACAGGTCTTCCAAACAAAAGTTGAAATAGAAAACTATAGAACTCAATAACACAATTAATAACCTAGACTTAATTGACATATATCGAATATACTCCTCAACATCAAGCAGTTACATTTTTCCTCAGCAGCACATGGATCCTTCTCAAAAATAGATCATATACTATGTCACAGGGCAATTCTTAGACAATATAAAGAAGTAGAGATAATACCATGCATCTTATCTGATCATAATCTAATATAAACTAAAAATCAATGATAAACGAAGGAAGGAAAAATCATGCATCACTTGGAGAATGAACAATAGGTTACTGAATGATCAATGGGTTATAGAAGGCATCAAGGAGGAAATTAAAAAATTCTTAGAGATAAATGAAAACACAGGCACAACATATCAGAATCTATGGGACACACTGAAATCCGTTCTAAGAGGAAAATTCATTGCTTGGATTTCATTCCTTAAAAAAAGAAAAAAAAAACAAAACAAATAAATGATCTCATACTTCATCTCAGAATCCTAGAAAAAGAAGAGGAAAACAACAGCAAAATATTAGAAGGTAAGAATTAATTAAAATCAAAGCTTAAATTAATGAAATCGAAACAAAAGAAACAATTGAGAAAATTGAGAAAACTAAAAGTTGGTTCTTTGAAAAAATAAATAAAATCGACAGACCCTTAGTCATGCTAATGAAGAGAAGGTCTATAAACAAGTCAGGATGGCACCTGGTATTTTGCCAGAGAAATGTTAGGGTCTGTAAACAAGTCTGGATGGCGCCTGGCCAAATGCCATAGAGAGTGGTTTGTGAAGTAACAAAAGCAAGCCATTAAGTGTGGAGATTCCTTATTGGTTGACTGCTGGATCTATTTTATGCTAATTAGATAAGCTATATAAAGTGTATAAATATCGCTCAGATGCTACAATAAACGGCTTCCACTCCTGCTGTATCAATCTACACAAGTTATTTGTCACCCCCTGGCAATCACAGCAGATATTTCTGAAATACAGAAGATAATCAGAAATTAATTTGATTCGTTATACTCCAATATAATAGAAGATAGTGAAAGCATCGAAAAATTTCTTAAGTCATATGATCTGTCCAGATTGAGTCAGGAGGATATAGACAACCTAAACAGACCAGTATCAATTGAGGAAATAGAAGAAACCATCCAAAGATTACCAACTAAGAAAAGACCAGGACAGTATGGGTATACAGCAGAGTTTTACAAACCCTTTAAATATGAACTAATACCAATACTTTTCAAGCTATTTCAGGAAATTGAAAAAGAGGGAGATCTTCCAAATTCATTCTACCAGGCCAATATCACCCTGATTTCTACACCAGACATAAACACTTCAAACAAAGAAAACTACAGACCAATATCCCTAAGGAATCTAAATGCAAAAATCCCTAATTAAATTCTGGTGAATCAGATACAAAAACATATTAAAAAAATTGTGCACCATGATCAAGTAGGATTCATCCATGGAATGCAAGGCTTGTTCAATATACGAAAATCAATAAATGTTATTCACCACATCAATAGACTTAAAAATAAGAACCATATGATCATCTCGATAGATGCACAAAAAGCATTCGACAAAGTACAGCATCCCTTTATCTTCAAAACTCTAGAAAAACAAGGAATAACAGGATTATACCTCAATATTGTAAAAGCAATCTATGCTAATCCTCAAGCTAGCATCATTCTGAATCTAGAAAAATTGAAGGCATTCCCTCTAAAATCTGGAACAAGAATTGGATGCCCTCTCTCACTACTTCTGTTCAATACAGTTCTCGAAACACTGGCCAGAGCAATTAGACAGACGGAAGAAATTAAAGGCATAAAAATAGGAAAAGAACAACTTAAATTATTACTATTGCAGATGACATGATTCTATAACTAGCAGACCCAAAAGGGTCTACAAAGAAACTAATAGAGCTAATAAATGAATGCAGCAAAGTGGCAGGATATAAAATCAACACGCATAAATCAAAGGCATTCCTCTATATCAGGGACAAATCCTCTGAAATGGAAATTAGAACAACCACTCCATTCACAATATCCTAAAAAAAAAGATGGGAATCAACCTAACAAAAGAGGGGAAAGTCTCATACAATGAAAACTACACAACCCTAAAGAGAGAAATATAAGAAGATCTTAGAAGATGTAAAAATATACCCTGTTCATGGAAAGGCAGAACTAACATCATCAAAATGGTGATATTACCAAAATTTCTCTATAGGTTTAATGCAATGCCAATCAAATCCCAAAGGCATTTCTTGTAGAAATAAAGAAAGCAATCATGAAATACATATGGAAAAATAAAAGTCCCAGAATAGCAAAAACAATGCTAGGAAGGAAGTGTGAATCAGGCGGTAGAGCGATACCAGACTTCAAACTATACTACAGAGCAATAGTAACAACAATAGCATGGTACTGGTACCAAAACAGGCTTGTGGACTAATGGTACTGAATAGAGGTCACAGAAACCAATCCACAAAACTACAACTATCTTATATTTGATAAAGGGGCTAAAAGCATGCAATGGAGGAAGGATAGCATCTTCAACAAATGGTGTTGGGAAAACTGGAAATCCATATGTAACAAATTGAAACTGAATCCCTTTCTCTTGCCATGCACAAAAGTTAACTCAAAATGGATCAAGGAGCTTGATATCAAATCAGAGACACAGTGTCTGATAGAAGAAAAATTTGCTTACGATGTACATACTGTGGGGTCGGGCTCCAAATTCCACAATAGGACACCCATAGCACAAGAGTTAATAACTAGAATCAACAAATGGGACTTACTCAAACTAAAAAGTTTTTTCTCAGCAAAAGAAACAATAAGAGAGGTAAATAGGGAGCCTACATCCTGTGTAGAAATCTTTACTCCTCACACTTCAGATAGAGCCCTAATATCCAGAGTAAAAAAAAAAACTCAAAAAATTAGACAATAAGATAACAAATAACCCAATCAACAAATGGGCTGAGGACCTCAACAGACACTTATCAGATGAGGACTTACAATCAATCAACAAGTACATGAAAAAATGCTCACCATCTCCAGCAGTCAGAGAAATGCAAATCGAAACCACCCTAAGATACCATCTCACTCCAGTAAGATTGGCAGCCATTATGAAGTCAAACAACAAGTTCTGGCAAGGATGTGGGGAAACAGGTACACTTCTACATTGCTGGTGGGACTGCAAATTGGTGCAGCCAATTTGGAAAGCAGTATGAAAATTTCTTGGAAAGCTGGGAATGGAACCACCATTTAACCCAGCTATTCCCCTACTCAGTCTATTCACTAAAGACCTAAAAACAGCATGCTACAGGGACACTGCTACATCGATGTTCATAGCAGAACAATTCACAACAGCAAGACTGTGAAACCAACTTAGATAACCTTCAATGAAAGAATGGATAAAACACTGTGGCATTTATACACAATGGAGTATTACTCTGCATTGAAAAATAAAAAAAAAATCATAGAATTTGGAGGGAAATGGATGGCATTAGAGCAGATTATGCTAAGTGAAGCTAACCAATCCTTAAAAAACAAATGCCAAATGTCATCTTTGATATAAGGAGAATAACTAAGAAAGAGGAGAGACGAAGACCATGACAAGATGATTAACATTAAACCGGGATGAGAGGTGGAAAGGAAAGGGAGAGAGAAGAAAATTGCATGGAATTGGAAGGAGACCCTCAGGGTTATACAAAATTACATACAAGAGAAAGTGAGGAGAAAGAGAAAAATAATACAAGGGGGACAAATTTATTACAGTAGAGGGGGTAGAGAGAGAAGAGGGGAGGGGCGGGGAGGGGAGGGGGGATAGTAGAGGATAGGAAAGGCAGCAGAATTCAATAGACACTAGTATGGCAATATGTGAATCAATAGATGTGTAACTGATGTGATTCTGTAATCTGTACATGGGGTAAAAATGGGAGTTTATAACGCACTTGAATCAAAGTGTGAAATATGTTATAACAACAACTATGTAATGTTTTGAACAACCATAAATAAAAATGAAATAAAACTAACTACGGTGAATAATGCATGCAATCCTAATATTTCTACAGTAACTGACCCAGTTTAACATCAATGCAAGTAGATTCCTATGGGACATGATGTGTACTTTGACCTTCATTTTTATTCAACACTGGTACATTACTATTTCATCAGTTTATGCACATCACAGGATATATATTTCATCCACAATTTAGGGAAGTTATAGGCATTTGTTTCACTTTCAATCAATTCCAGCTTCAGAACACATGGATTCCTCCATATTTCTAGACTGGTCTTTTCATGAGACTTCTTTCCAAACACATTATTTTCGATTTCCATAAACACTTTTGAAACAAAACTCACACACACTTCATGATAAACAATAACTCTAAGATTACCATTATATATGTAACTGGTTGGAGTGAATGATTGTATGTCAATATATGATTTCCTATATATTTTAAGATATCAATTCAATCCATTATTTAAAGAGAAAAAAGTTATATTATTTATTCACACTATGGTCTATTCATGCATTATCTCTATATTCATTGACACAGGGTACACCACTTGGTACCCACAATACTAATTTATGTGTCCTCAAATATTGCTCCCAGAAATGGTGGAAGAAATACACATATCATATGATCTACATATATATTTGATCACAATAATTTTCTGGGCACAAAATGCAAAGGTCACACTTAAAATTGTACCAAATCCTAAATTGAAAGTGAACATGGCTTACTAAAAACATCCATGTCGAGGTTGCCTAATGCTTTCAAATGTCATTCCTATTGGTGACTACATATTTGTTTCTTCCTAAGATTATGTATTCAATCTCAACCCTGTTGAAAATGTCTAATCCTATCACTCACTATATAATTGCCTCATTTCGTAATGTCTCTATTGATATTTTCCTTCCTACATATTTTCCCCAGTTAATCATTGTGACTGACTCTTCACATGTGCTGTCATTTATATTCACTCCATAACCGAAACCCTAATGCTACAGAACATTTTGTCCAATTTTTATACTCACTCTTTTTTTATAAACCTACCGACTATCTTCCTAATCCCACCGACTATCTCAAATTGAGTGGATGTTCTCTTCTAAAATCAAACATCCAAGGTATAAGTTCCTATGCCAATGATTATCAATTTATCTGAGACATCTGTGTAGAACGTAATTAAAAGCTAAGTATCCCAATCAAGGGCCTAATGCCCTTCTGGGCTTCAAATCTTACCAACATTTCTGTTTTCATACTTATATTTCACCTCTATAATCTTATAAATATCGCAGGTTCCCAATACTATTAATCATCCTGCAGAAGGATTCGTAATCCAAATCAAACATGTTAATAACCCTAACCATACACTCTTCCCTCAATCTAACTTTACAGAAGAGCAGGGACAGAGTTCGTCTTACAGTACAGGAATGTAGGGGATCTGCCTCCTGCTGAGAACCTCAAAGGTCCATGTAGGTTTGATCCCTGGAGAAGATTAGGCAGCTATGAAGGACCTGAGAGAGCAAAAGTTATCTTCCATCTCAAACAACCTTTCCAGGATGAAGGGTTTTGTCTGAATAAGCCTCTCTCTTCTTAATGTAGAGAAGATGGACCATACCAGGCATGTGTGGAGAGCTGTTCCTGGGTGCCTATGGTTGATATACCATTCTAAGTTTTGAAAGTGTCACAGGAAGTAAGGGCCACCTCCATCTCATAGGACTATTGGAAGCAACTGTTAGGACAAAGTGGTTGCCAAGGCAGTGACCTCATTAAATTCCTGAAGAGATTAATCTCACCTCACTTCCTTGGTGATGAAACTCTCTGAACTTGGGATCCGGGAAGCCAGGCACACAGAGCCAGTCCCATTCCCAGTCCCAGTGGTCTCACTTGTTTGGATTTAACAAGGACAGAGTCAGTCTTTCTTAGTACCTACTGATGTGAGGATGGACAAATATCAGGAAAGCTCTGAAGAGAGGCCTTTCCTGAGAAAGCAGGTAGTGGCTCACAGCTGGCTAGTGACAACTTCACAGATTGGGCCAATGAGACCATATCTGACACAGGACAGGCGATTTCATCAGAACATAGTATGGCCCACCAGTCAGAGGACACTCCTGATAGTCACAGACCTACTTGGGGGAAGGAGCTGCCTTTGTGTGTGTGGGTGTAGGTTTGAGGTTTTGTCTCATGTTCTGAGAATAGGTAGGAAAGGCCGTTTATTTGTTTTGGAGTGAACTGTTTCTGGTAAGTCGTTTGACAAGGCCAGTGACTCTATGTCTGTGTATCCCACTGTGTCCGTGGTTTTAGACATTAGAAAAGAGAATGAATCATTGTATGTGTCCTGACTAGTAGAAAGCTTCCCAAGATTCATCTTGCCCAATTTATGAATGGACTGTGGCTTGACTTATGGGTGGGCAACTCCTACAATCTTGCTAAGTTCCTGTTTTCTTCCTGAATCCTGGCCAATTTCCAGAATAGGCTCATTTTTTTGTGTCCAAAATATGTACCACCTCCAAGCTCTGAGACTTGGCCATGTACTGGATAGCTGAAGGGAATGGGAGCATCTCAGAAAACTCAGATATGAGTGTGACCAGAAAATTCTAATGGAGAAACCCTGCTTTGGGCCTTTTGCTTACCAATTGTTCTGTTGCCCTGAATGTCCGGAACATCTTTGCCTCAGGCCACACCTTTGTAGAGCCAAAAGAAATAGTTTTCAAACAGAAATGAAAGGGCATCACCTCTGGCTCTTTGCTTAATTGCTTTGGAAAGGGATGTGTCTGAATCAGCTTTTTGGCCCTGTGTGAGGCTGCGGCTTAGATTTTTAGCACCTGATGGATCTAAAGAAAGATCCCATGTGTGCATCCAAAACCAAAATGGACAAAAGAGCATTCATTTTGGATGAAGTCTCTCACATTCCTCTGTAAGGTTCCTGACCTTCATCAAGTGAGAATAGTGATCATTTGGTTCAAATGTGTTCCTCAAAACCCTGCAGAGGATAGCCCATAAGTACTTGATTTTTCTCATGACTCCAAATCACATAAAGACTCTAAGCCCCACAGTCAGTAGGCTTCAAATTGGAGAAGCAGTGCCATCTTAATGGCCGGCCAATTTGATCACTCCTGGTTCACTGGAAGGATGTCCAGGCCACCCTGATTTTAGGCAAATGAGGGGCAAGGGTGGTTATTTTGGACACTGTCTTGGGCCGCACCCCTCATGGAAACCTCCAGCCAGAGGTTATGATGAGTGTGTTTTTAGAAAAGATGAGTGACATGTGGGAGTGTTTTGGATTTAATTGTGGATATTTGTGTGGCAGTTGGAAGACATAACTGGGTCTACCTGGGCTTGAACTTTGGTGTGATTCCCCTTAGAGACTGAGTTCAGAATCTGACCTCAGAAAAGTATTGCCATGTATTGTGTTGGGATTAAAGAGGCCATGTATGAGAGTCACCCTTGGAAACTGAGATCTTGCGCCAGAGTGGCTTTGCACAGAGAACTGGGAATCTCAGCCAAGGTATCACATGATTTCATTCGAAAGACTTGGCAGCCATATTTGAGAGTCAAAACACACATAGACCTCACATTGTAGACCTCAATGGGCCTGGCTAAATGTGACCTTTTGTCCACTCTTTGAGAAGCCTTGCCTGTGAGGGTTCTCCAGAGCTTTCATTGAAATAATCTTCCTCTCCATTTAATGGTTCCTGAATAAATTGAAACCCACAGTGCCTCCAACTTCATCCTTGAAAAATTTCTAGATAAATACCGTGAATTTTTTTGAAATTCCCATGACTAGGTTGCACTAGAGAACATTTGGATGTCCTGCTGCTGATCATGGATGTACCTGACAGTGCCTTGCTTGACTGGGTTTTATGAAAATGGTGTAGAACAGAGGTCCCAGTAAGTTGCAGCCTCCTGAGAAGTGGGCCTAGAGTTGTGGTGGGCAGGAGTGTGATAAAACTTCTGTGTTGGAGCAATTTGGATCTTCCATTGGCTTACAAATGGCTTGTGGCTTACATGGTGCAGCCAGCAGACCCTTATAAGTAAAGGCATCTTGTTATATGGAGAGGATTCAGGGCAATGTTCAGAATCAGGTTGCTATGGACAAGGATGCAATGGGGCAAGCTTTGAGGGATAGAAGATTGGTTGGTGCATTTTTCTGCTGTCCCTGACCCACCACACGTGACAGAACTCCCTCCAGCACTGTATCCCAGTTGAACTCCTTCTATTTTATGAAGCAAATACCAAACTACCAGTGCAGCAGCAAAAACCCCACAAAAAGTGTAGGAGGGCCAAATGGCTTCACAGTTCAACGGGGAGACACTTAGACCCCAGAGGCCACAGTTTACTTAAAAAGAAAAATATCAGCACTGCTGCCTCATGTTCATTGAAAAATCAGAAACAATGTCTTCCAGGTCTCATAGATGCAGACCCAGCTTTGATGGTCTCACTACAAAGAAAGCCAAATCTCATGAAAACAACATATATTTCAAGTGCCCTATCTCAGAGGCAGTTTCTCAAAAAACTTTTAGGCCAGCAGAGCTCCATGTTTGTGGAGTGTTTACCCTATCCCTTGCTTTTGGAAACTCCACTACAACCTCCAAGGTTGTGAACTCCTGAGCATTTTCCATTCCAGATATGTGTTCACTGATTTTCTAACTCTTCTCCTCTAATTGTGTCTTACTTGGGGTGAAGGTAATGTCAAGGCATTGTTCTGGATGAGAGTGGGAGGATATTTGTGCAGCATATATATGCATACAAATTGGATTCATTTTCCAATTTTCATTTTGAAATATTGAATCCCTGACACTAACCCATACCTACTAGACTCAGACAACTCATCCTAATATGATAGAGAAAAATAAGCCAAACTATAGAAATACAAGCAGTTCATTGGAGGCATGTTGTATAGTTGGAATTGCGTTTTGCATTATATAAGGTAAAAGATATAAATCTTGTCAATTTTTAATCGAAGAAGTTCTCCATGAGTTTTTAAACTTAAAAAATATGAGAATTCTTGTTTCCCTTTCTCTTTAGCCTATTCACACTTGTATATTTATATGCACATATAGAATCCTACCAGGTATCACACGTACATTTTTGAGGTGGCTGACTTGGCATATACAAACTGTGAGAAGAGTTCACTCCTCCTAAACACTGTTGGAACTGAAAATTCAACCTATAGGGGAGCTTCCTAGTAGAAGAACATTATGCATAAATTCATGTTCAGTAAAATAAATACTTTTGCATCTGTGGATGATATATATTTACTGATGAATTTCGATTGGCATATATATTGCTACTGTTAAATGTATGTGAGTGTTTTTTTTTTGTGTGTGTGTATAATATATCTGTACACTCTGCAGATGTTTCAAAATATAAAATATATGTGTCTAATGTAAACCCTCTAAATTCATTCATGTTCATGTATGTGGATTTATAATCAACTTTTCACAAGATTATAATCAGAAATATTCATCCACCTGAAATACATAATTGTTTCCTAGTACTGAAAACTAACTTCAGTGAATGGGGCATACAAATCCTCATTATTCTACAGAAACTGACCCAGTCTAACATCAATGCAAGTAGACTCCTATGGGACATGATATGTAATTTGACGTTCATATGTATTCAAAATGGTACATTATTATTTCGTCAGTTTTTGCACATTTTAAGTTATACACTTCATCCAAAAGTTCACAAATTTATAGGCATTTGTTTCAACTTTAATCACTTCTTGCTTCAGAACACAAGTATTGTCAGGGTTTCTTGACAGGTCTTTTCATGAGACTTCTTTCCAAACACATTATTTTAGATTTCCATAATCACTTTTGAAGCAAAACTCACACAATCTTCATGATAAACCAAAACACTAATATTTCCATGAGATATATAACTGGTTGGAATGAATGATTGTATATCAATATATGATTTCCTGTAATTTTTCAGATATCAATTCAATTCATTATTTAAAGTTCAAAAAAGTTATATTATTTAGTCACAGTATGTTCTATTCATGCTTTATCTCTATGTTCATAGACACAGGGTACACCTCTTTGTACCCCCAATTCTAATTTTAAATATTCAATATATTGCTCCCAGAAATGGTGAAAGAAATACTCATGTCACCTCATTATCACAGTAATATTCTGGACAAAAAATGGAAAGGTCACTCTTATGATTGTACCAAAGCCTAAATGGAAAGTGAACATAGATTACTAAAAACATCTATGTCCAGGTTGCCTAATGCTATCAATTGTCAATCCTGTTGGTGACTACATATTTGTTTCTATCTAATTTATATATTCAAACTCAACCCTGTTGAAAATGACTAATTCTATCACTCACTTTATACTTTGCCTAATTTTGTAATGATTCTATTGATATCTGCTTTTCTACATATTTTCCCCAGTTCATCATAGTGACTGACTCTTCATATGTACTGACATCTACATTCACTCCATAACCGAAACCCTACTGGTAAAGCACTTTTGGTCCAAATCCTATACTCACTCTTCTTCCTAAAGCTATCGACTATCTTCCTAATCCTAACGATTATCACTTTTTGCCTGGATGTTCTCTTCTAAATTCAATCATCATAGGTACAAGGTCCTACTCCCTTGTATATCGAATTATCTGAGACATCTTTGTAGAACATAATTCAAAGCTAAGTATCCCAGTCAAGGGGAAAACCCTTCTGGGCTTCAAATCATACCTAGATTTTTGTTTTCATACTTTTATTTCACATCTATATTCTTGTAAATATCTCAGGTTCCCAATACCATTATTCATCACACAGAATGATTCATAACCCAAATCAAACCTGTTATTAACCCTAAGCGCACACTGTTCCCTCAATCTCATTTTACAGAAAAGAAGGGACAGAGTGGTTCTTACAATACAGGAAATTATGGGATCTTCCACCTGCTGAGAACCTCAAAGGTCCATGCACAAATGATACCTGGAGAAGTTGTAGGCAGGTATGAAGGACCTGAGTGAGCAAAAGTCATCTTCCATGGCAAATAACCTGGTCAGGATGAAGGGATGTGTCTGAATCAGCCTCTCTCTTTTTATTGTAGAGAAGATGGACCAAACCAGGCCTGTGTGGAGAGCTGTTCCTGGGTGCCTATGGTTGATATACCATTCTACCTTGTGAAAGTGTCACAGGAAGTAGGGGAAGCCTCCATCTCATGGGACCCTTGGAAGCAACAGTTAGGACAAAGTGGTTGCCAAGGCAGTGACCTCATTCAGTTCCAAAGAATGTGACATACCTCATTTCCTTGGTGATGGAACTCTCTGAACTTGGTATCCAAGAAGCCAGGCACCCAGAGGCAGTCCCAGTCCCAGTCCCAGTGGGCTCACTTGTTTGGATTTACCAAGGACAGAGTCAGTTTTCTTGGTACCTACTGATGTGAGGATGGCCTAATGCCAGGAGAACTCTAAAGAGAGACCTTTCCTGAGAAAGCAGGTAGTGGCTAACCACTTTTTCCTGACAACTACACAGAGTTGAACAAGGAAACAAGATCTGAGAGAAGACAGGCCATTTAGGGGGAACATAGTATGGCCCGCAGTCAGAGGAAACTCCGGATAGTCACAGACCTACTTGGGGTAAGTAGGTGCCTTTGTGGGTGTGGGTGTGGGTTTGTTGTTTTGTCTCATGTTCTGAGAATAGGTAGGAAAGGCGGTTTGTTTGGTTTGTAGTGGACAGTTTCTAGTAAGTTGTTTGACAAGGCGAGTGTTTCTGTTTCGGTGTATCCCAATGTGTCCGTTGTTGTAGACATTAAAAAGAGAATGCATTAATGGATGAGTCCTGTCTAGTATAAGTCTTCCCATAATTCATCCTGCCCAATATATGAATGGACTGCAGCTTGTCTTATCGATGTGCAACACCTACTATCTTTCTAAGTTGCTGTTTTCTTCCTGAATTCTGGCCACTCTCCAGAATAGGCTCATGGTTTTGTGTCCAAAATATGTACCACCTCCAAGCTCTGTGACATGTCCATGTAATGGATAGCTGAAGAGAATGGCGAGCATTTCAGAAAACTCAGATATCAGTGTGACCAGGAAAGTCTCAGTGCAGAAACCCTGCTTTGGGCAATTTGCTTACTAATTGTTGTGTTGCACTGAATGTCAGGAAGGTCTTTGCCTCAGGCCACCACTTTGTGAAACCTGAAGAAAACAGTTTTCAAATACAAATGAATGGGCATCACCTGTGGCTTGCGGCTTCATTGCTTTGAGAATGGATGTGTCTGAATCAGCCTCTTGGCCATGTGTGTGGCTGTGACTTAGATTCTCAACACCTGATGAATCTAAAGAATGATCCCATGCGTGCATCCAAAACCATAAGGGCCAAAAATCATTCATTGTGGATGAAGTCTCTTGCCTTCCTCTGTTAGGTTCCTGAACTCCATCTAGTGAGAATAGGGATTCTTTGGGTCAAATGAGTTCTTCAAATCTCTGCAGAGGTGTTTGGGTTTTCGAATAACTTTAAATCACATAAAGAATCTATTCCTGAAATCAGTAGGCCTCAAATTGGAGAAACACAGAAGAATTAACGGCAGGCTTATTTGATCATTGCTGGTTCACAGAAACGGTGTCCAGGCCACCCTGACTTTAGGCAAATGAGGGGAAAACGAGCTGATTTTGGACACTGTCTTGGGCTGCGCCCCTCATGGAAACCTCCACCCAGAGGTTAAGATGATTGACTATATGGAATAAGATGAGGGCCATGTGGGAGTGTTTCGGTTTTAATTTTGGTCATTTGTGTGGCATTGGAAAAAATGACTGGGTCCACATGGGCTTGAACTCTGGTGTGATTCCCCTTAGAGACTGGGTTTTAGAACTGAACTCAGAGAAGCATTGCTATGAATTTTGTTGGGATTTTAAGAGGCCACGCATGAAAGTCGCTCTTGGAAACTGAGACCTAGGCCCCGGGTGGATTTCCACAGAGGCCTGGGAATCTCAGCAAGGATATCACATGATTTTATTCTTAAAGACATGGCAGCCATAGTTGAGAGTCAAAACAGACATGGACCTCACATTGTAGACCTCAATGGGCGTGGCCTAATGTGACCTTTTGACCCCTCTTAGGAAAGCCTTGCCTGTGAGAGTTCTCCAGAGATTTCATTGAAATGAGCTTCCTCACCATTTAATGTTTGCTGAATGAATGGAAACCCACAGTGCCTCCAACTTCATGCTTGAAAAATGGCTAGATAAATTCCATGAAATATTTGAAATTTCTATGACCAGGTGGCACTGGAGAAACATTGGATGTCCTGTTGCTGATCATGAGTATACCAGACAGTGCCTTGATTTACGGAGTTTCATGAAAATGGTGTAGAATAGGATGGCAGTAAGTTGGAGCCTGGGGAGTAGTGGGTCTAGAGCAGTGGTGGGGAGGTGTTTGATAAAACATTCGTGGTAGGGCCATGTGGATCTACCATTGGATTCCAAATGGCTTGTAACTGACGTGGTACAGCCAGCAGACCCTTATATGTAAAGGCATCTTGTTATATGCAGAGTTTTCAGAGGAAAATTAAGAATCAGGTTGATATGGACAAGGGGGCAATGGGGCAAGCTGTGAGAGATAGAAGCCTAGTTGGTGAATTCTCTAGCAGACCCTGACCCACCACACGTGACAGAACTCCCTCCAGCACTCTGTCCCAGATTAGCTCCTAGTATTTCGTGAAACAAATACCAAACTCACAGTGCAGCAGCAAAAAAAACACAAAAAGTGGAGGAGGACCAAATGGCTTTACAGTCCACACGGGGAGAAACTTAGTCCCCAGTGGCCTCAGTTTACCTACAAAGAGTGGATTCAGCACTGCTTCATCTTGTTCATTGGAAAATAAGAAACCATGTCCTCCAGGTCACATAGATGCAGACCCAGCTTTGATGGTCTCACTACAAAGGAAGACAAATCTCCTGAAAACAACATATATTTCAAGGGCGGAAGCTCAGAGGCAGTTTCTCAAAAAGTTTTTAGGCCAGCAGAGCTCCATATTTGTGGAGTGTTTACCCTGTCCCTTAGTTTTGCAAACTCCTTTACCACCTCCAAGGTTGTGAACTCCTGAGCATTTTACATTCCAGATATGTATTCACTGATTTTGTAACTCTTCTCCTCTAATTGTGTCTTACATGGGGTGAAGGTAATGTCAAGGCATTCTTCTGGATGAGAGCGGGAGGATATTTGTGCAGCATATATTTACATACCCATTGGATTCATTTTCCAATTTTCCATTCGAAATGCTGAATTCCTGACACTAAGCCATACCTAGTAGACTAAGAATATTCATCCTAATATAATGGGGAAAATTAACCCAACACAATAGAAATACAAGCACTTCAGAGGAGACATGTTGTATAGTTGGACTTGACATTTGCATTATATAAGGTAGGAGTTATAAATGTATTCAAATTTTAATGGACATATTCTCCATGTGTTTTTAAACTTAACAAATATGTGAATTCTTGTTTCCCTTTTCTGTAGCCTATTTACACATGTATATATATATATATATATATATATATATATATATATATATATATATATATGCATATATAGAATCCTAGCAGGTATCACACGTACATTTTTTGAGGTGGCTGTCTTAGCAGATACAAATTGTGAGAAGAGTGCACTCCTCCTAAATGCTGTTGGAAATAAAAATTCAACCTATAGGAGACCGTCCTAGTCGAACAACGTTATACATAAAGTCATATTCAGTAGAATAAATATTTTTGCATTTCTGGATGACATATATTTACTGATGAATTTCGATTGGCATTTATATTGGTACTTTTTAATGTCTGTGAGTGTTGTGTGTGTGTGTGTGTGTGTGTGTGTGTGTATAGATATAGATATAGATATACTCTCCAATTTTTCAAAATATGAAATATATGTGTCTAATATACACTCTCTAAATTCATTCATGTTCATGTATGTGGATTTATAATCAACTTTTCACAAGATTATAATCAGAAATATTCATGCACCTGAAATACATATTTGTTTCCTAGTACTGAAAACTAACTTCAGTGATGGTGCATACATATCCTAATTATTCTACAGTAACTGACCCAGTCTAACATCAATGCAAGTAGACTCCTATGGGACATGATATGTAATTTGTCATTCATTTGTATCCGACACTGGTACATTATTGTTTCTTCAGTTTTTGCACATCATAGGATATACATTTCACCCACAAGTTCACAAATTAATAGGCATTTGTTTCAACTTTAATCACTTCTTGCTTCAGAACACATGTATTGTCAGGGTTTCTTGACTGGTCTTTTCATGAGACTTCTTACCAAACACATTATTTTGAATTTCCATAATCATTTTGAAGCAAAACTCACAAACTCTTCATGATAAAACAAAACACTAATATTTCCATTAGATAAATAACTGGTTGGAATTAATGATTGTATATCAATATACGATTTCCTTTAATTTTTCAGATATCAGTTCAATTCATTATTTAAAGTTCAAAAAAGTTATATTATTTATTCACAGTATGGTCTATTCATGCTTTTTCTCTATGTTCATACAAACAGGGTACACCTCTTTGTACAACAAATTCTAATTTTACATCTTCAATATATTGCTCCCAGAAATGGTGAAAGAAATACTCATGTCACCTCATTATCACAGTAATATTCTGGACAAAAAATGGAACGGTCACACTTATGATTGTACCAAAGCCTAAATGGAAAGTGAACATGGATTTCTAAAAACATCCATGTCCAGGTTGCCTAATGCTGTCAATTGTCACTCCTATTGGTGACTACATATTTGTTTTTTCCTAATTTATATATTCAAACTCAACCCTGTTGAAAATGTCTAATTCTATCCCTCACTTTATACTTTGCCTGATTTCATAATGTTTCCATTGATATCTGCTTTTCTACATATTTTCCCCAGTTCAACATAGTGTCTGACTCTTCATATGTGCTGACATTTACATTCACTCTATAACCAAAAGTCTATTGCTAAAGAACTTTTGGTCCAAATCCTATACTCACTCTTCTTCCTAAACCTACCGACTATCTTCCTAATCCTACTGAATATCCCTTTTTGACTTTATGTTCTCTTCTAAATTCAATCATCCAATTTACAAGGTCCTATGCCATTGTATATCGAATTATCTGAGACAACTTTGCAGAACATAATTCAAAGCTAAGTATCCCAATCAAGGGCAAAACTATTCTGGGCTTCAAATCCTACCTTGATTTCCGTTTCCATACTTATATTTCACCTCTATATTCTTGTAAATATTGAATGTTTCCAATACCATTATTCATCGCAAAGAATCATTCCTAACCCAAATGAAACCTGTTTTTAACCCCAAGTATACACTGTTCCCTCAATGAATTTACAGAAGAGCAGCGACAGAGTGGTTCTTACTATACGGGAAAGTTGGGGGCCTTCCACCTGATGAGAACCTCAAATGTCCATGCACAAATGATACCTGGAGAAGTTGTAGGCAGGTATGAAGCACCAGAGAGAGCAAAAGTCCTCTTCCATGGAAAAGAACCTTTTCAGGATGAAGGGATGTGTCTGAATCTGCCTCTCTCTTCTTATTTTAGAGATGATGGACCAAACCAGGCATGAGTGGAGAGCTGTTCCCGGGTGCCAATGGTTGATATACATTCTACCTTATGAAAGTGTCACAGGAAGTAGGGGCAACCTCCATCTTATGTTACCCTTGGAAGTAACTGTTTGGACAAAGTGGGTGCCAAGGCAGGGACCTCATTCAGTTCCAAAGAATGTGACATACCTCATTTCCTTGGTGATGGAACTCTCTGAACTTGGTATCCAAGAAGCCAGGCACCCAGAGGCAGTCCAAGTCCCAGTCCCAGTGGGCTCATTTGTTTGGATTTACCAAGGACAGTCAGTTTTCTTGGTACCTAATGATGTGAGGATGGCCAAATGCCAGGAGAGCTGTGAAGATGGATCTTTTCTGAGAAAACAGGTAGTGTCTAACCACTTTTTCCTGACATCTTCACAGAGTTGGTCAATGAAACAAGATCTGAGAGAAAACAGTCCATTTTGGGGGAACATAGTATGGCCCACCAGTCAGAGGACACTCCGGATAGTCACAGACCTACTTGGGGAAGGAGGTGCCTTTGGGAGAGTGGGTGTGGGTTTGTTGTTTTGTCTCATGTTCTGAGAATAGATAGGAAAGGCGGTTTGTTTGGTTTGGAATGGACAGTTTCTAGTAAGTCATTTGACACGGCGAGTGTTTCTGTTTCTTTGTATTCCTCTGTGTCCATTGTTGTGGACATTAGAAAAGAGATTGCATTAATGAATGTGTCCTGTCTAGTATAAATCTTCCCATAATTCATCCTGCCAATATATAAATGGACTGCAGCTTGTCTTATCGATGTGCAACATCTGCTATCTTTCTAAGTTGTTGTTTTCTTCCCGAATTCTGGCCACTCTCCAGAATAGGCTCATGGATTTGTGTCCAAAATGGTACCACCTCCAAGCTCTGTGAAATGGCCACGTACTGGATAGCTGAAGAGAATGGCGAGCATCTCAGAAAACTCAGATATCAGTGTGACCAGGAAAGTCTCAGTGCAGAAAACCTGCTATGGGCCTTTTGCTTACTTATTGTTGTGTTGCACTGAATGTCAGGAAGGTCTTTGCCTCAGGCCACCCCTTTGTGAAGCCTGAAGAAAACAGTTTTCAAATGGAAATGAATGGGCCTCCCCTGTGGCTCTTTCCTTAATTGCTTTGGAAAGGGATGTGTCTTTATCAGACACTTGGACCTGTGTGTGGCTGTGACTTAGATTCTCAGCACCTGATGGATCTTAAGAATGATCCCATGTGAGCTTCCAAACCCAAAATGGCAAAAAATATCATTCATTGTGAATGAAGTCTCTTGCTTTCCTCTGTTAGGTTCCTGCACTCCATCAAATGAGAATAGGGATTCTTTGGGTCAAATGAGTTCTTCAAAGTCCTGCAGAGGTGCTTGTGTTTTCGCATGACTCGAAATCACCTAAAGAATCGATACCTAAATTCAGTAGGCCTCAAATTGGAGAAACACAGAAGTATTAACGGCAGGCTTATTTGTTCACTCCTCATTCACAGAAACGGTTTCCAGGCTACCCTGACTTTAGGCAAATGAGGGGCAAACGAGCTGATTTTGGACACTGTCTTGGGCTGCGCCCCTAATGGAAACCTCCAGCCAGAGTTTAAGATGATTGACTATATGGAATAAGATGAGGGCCATGTGGGAGTGTTTTGGTTTTAATTTTGGTCATTTGTGTGGCATTGGAAAAAATGACTGGGTGTACGTGGGCTTGAAATCTGGTGTCATTCCCCTTAGAGACTGTGTTTTGGAACTGAACTCAGAGAAGCATTGCCATGAATTTTGTTGGGACTTTAAGAGGCCACGCATGAAAGTCACTCTTGGAAACTGAGACCTAGGCCCCGGGTGCATTTCCACAGAGGCCTGGGAATTTCAGCAAGGATATCACATGATTTTATTCTTAAAGAAATGGCAGCCATAGTTGAGAGTCAAAACACACATGGACCTCACATTGTAGACCTCAATGGTCCTGGCCTAATGTGACCTTTTTCTACTCCTTGGGAAGCCTTGCCTGTGAGAGTTCTCCAGAGAATTCATTGAAATGAGCTTCCTCACCATTTAATGTTTGCTGAATGAATGGAAACCCCCATTGCCTCCAACTTCATGCTTGAAAAATGGCTAGATCAATACCATGAAATTTTTGAAAATCCTATGACCAGGTAGCACTGGAGAAACATTGGATGTCCTGTTGCTGATTATGAGTATACCAGACAGTGCCTTGATTTACTGAGTTTCATGAAAATGGTGTAGAACAGAGATGCCAGTAAGTTGGAGCCTGCTGAGTAGTGGGTCTAGAGCAGTGGTGGGGAGGTGTTTGATAAAACATCCGTGGTAGGGCCATGTGGATCTACCATTGGATTCCAAATGGCTTGTAACTGACATGGTGCAGCCAGCAGACCCTTATATGTAAAGGCATCTTCTTATACGGAGAGTTTTCAGAGGAAAATTAAGAATCAGGTTGATATGGACAAGGGGGCAATGGGGCAAGCTGTGAGAGATAGGAGCCTAGTTGGTGCATTCTCTTGCAGACCCTGACCCACCACACGTGACAGAACTCCCCCAGCACTGTGTCCCAGGTTAGCTCCTAGTATATCGTGAAACAAATACCAAACTCACAGTGCAGCAGCCTAAACACCACAAAAAGTGGAGGAGGACCAAATGGCTTCACAATCCACACGGGGAGATGGGGAGACACTTAGTCCCCAGTGGCCTCAGTTTACCTATAAAGAGGGATTCAGCACTGCTTCATCTTGTTCATTGGAAAATAAGAAACCATGTCCTCCAGGTCACATAGATGCAGACCCAGCTTTGATGGTCTCACTACAAAGGAAGCCAAATCTCATGAAAACAACATATATTTCAAGTGCGGAAGCTCAGAGGCAGTTTCTCAAAAAGTTTTTAGGCCAGCAGAGTTACATGTTTGTGGAGTGTTTACCATGTCCCTTACTTTTGGAAACTCCTAAACCACCTCCAAGGTTGTGAACTCCTGAGCATTTTCCATTCCAGATATGTATTCACTGATTGTGTAACTCTTCTCCTCTAATTGTGTCTTACTTGGGGTGAAGGTAATGTCAAGGCATTGTTTTGGATGAGAGCGGGAGGATATTTGTGCCGCATATATTTACATACCCATTGGATTCATTTTCCAATTTGTCATTCGAAGTACTGAATCCCTGACACTAACCCATACCTAGTAGACTCAGACTATTCATCCTAATATAATGGGGAAAATTAACCCAACACAATAGAAATACAAGCACTTCAGAGGAGACATGTTCTATAGTTGGACTTGACATTTGCATTATATAAGGTAGGAGTTATACATCTAGTCAAATTTTAATTGAAATATTCTCCATGTGTTTTTAAACTTAACAAATATGTGAATACTTGTTTCCAATTTCTGAAGCCTATTCACACATGTATATTTATATGCATATATAGAATCCTACCAGGTATCACACGTACATTTTTGTAAGGTGGATGTCTTGGCAGATACAAATTGTGAGAAGTGTTCACTCCTCCTAAATGCTGTTGGAAATGAAAATTCAACCTATAAGAGAGCGTCCTAGATGAACAACATTATACATAAACTCATGTTCAGTAACATAAATATTTTTGCATCTGTGGATGATATATATTTACTGATGAATTTCGATTGGCATTTATATTGGTACTTTTTAATGTCTGTGAGTGTTGTATGTGTGTGTGTGTGTGTGTGTGTGTGTGTGTATAGATATAGATATAGATATACTCTCCAAAGTTTTCCAAATATGAAATATATGTGTCTAGTATACACTCTCCAAATTCATTCACGTTCATGTATGTTGACTTATAATCAACTTTTCACAAGATTATAATCAGAAATATTCATCCACCTGAAATACATATTTGTTTCCTAGTACTGACTACTAACTTCAGTGAAGGGTCCATACAAATCCTAATTATTCTACAGTATCTGACCCAGTCTAACATCAATGCAAGTAGACTCCTATGGGACATGATATGTAATTTGTCATTCATTTGTATTCGACACTGGTACATTATTGTTTCTTCAGTTTTTGCACATCATAGGATATACATTTCACCCACAAGTTCACAAATTAATAGGCATTTGTTTCAACTTTAATCACTTCTTGCTTCTGAACACATGTATTGTCAGGGTTTCCTGACTGGTCTTTTCATGAGACTTCTTTCCAAACACATTATTTTGAATTTCCATAATCATTTTGAAGCAAAACTCACACACTCTTCATGATAAACCAAAACACTAATATTTCCATTAGATATATAACTGGTTGGAATGAATGATTGTATATCAATATACAATTTCCTTTTATTTTTCAGATATCAGTTCAATTCATTATTTAAAGTTCAAAAAAGTTATATTATTTATTCACAGTATGGTCTATTCGTGGTTTCTCTCTATGTTCATAGAAACAGGGTACACCTATTTGTACCCCCGATTCTAATTTTACATCTTCAATATATTGCTCCCAGAAATGGTGAAAGAAATACTCATGTCACCTCATTATCACAGTAATATTCTGGACAAAAAATGGAAAGGTCACACTTATGATTGTACCAAAGCCTAAATGGAAAGTGAACATGGATTGCTAAAAACATCCATGTCCAGGTTGCCTAATGCTATCAATTGTCACTCCTATTGGTGACTACATATTTGTTTTTTCCTAATTTATATATTCAAACTCAACCCTGTTGGAAAAGTCTAATTCTATCCCTCACTTTATACTTTGCCTGATTTCGTAATGTTTCCATTGATATCTGCTTTTCTACATATTTTCCCCAGTTCAACATAGTGTCTGACTCTTCATATGTGCTGACATTTACATTCACTCTATAACCAAAAGTCTATTGCTAAAGAACTTTTGGTCCAAATCCTATACTCACTCGTCTTCCTAAACCTACCGACTATCTTCCTAATCCTACTGAATATCCCTTTTTGACTGGATGTTCTCTTCTAAATTCAATCATCCAATGTACAAGGTCCAATGCCATTGTATATCAAATTATCTGAGACATCTTTGCAGAACATAATTCAAAGCTAAGTATCCCAATCAAGGGCAAAACCCTTCTGGGCTTCAAAGCATACCTAGATTTCTTTTTCATACTTATATTTCACCTCTATATTCTTGTAAATATTGCAGGTTCATAATCCCATTATTCATCGCACAGAATCATTCGTCAACAAATCAAACCTGTTTTTAACCCCAAGTATACACTGTTCCCTCAATCATTTTACAGAAGAGCAGGGACAGAGGGGTTCTTACAATACAGGAAAGTTGGGGATCTTCCACCAGATGAGAACCTCAAATGTCCATGCACAAATGATACCTGGAGAAGTTTTAGGCAGGTATGAAGCACCAGAGAGAGCAAAAGTCATCTTCCATGGCAAACAACCTGGTCAGGATGAAGGGGTGTGTCTGAATCTGCCTCTCTCTTCTTATTGTAGACAAGGTGGAACAATCCAGGCCTGAGTGGAGAGCTATTCCCGGGTGCCAATGGTTGATATACATTCTACCTTATGAACGTGTCACAGGAAGTAGGGGAAACCTCCATCTTATGTAACCCTTGGAAGCAACTGTTAGAACAAAGTGGTTGCCAAGGCAGTGACCTCATTCAGTTCCAAAGAATGTGACATACCTCATTTCCTTGGTGATGGAACTCTCTGAACTTGGTATCCAAGAAGCCAGGCACCCAGAGGCAGTCCCAGTCCCAGGCCCAGTGGGCTCACTTGTTTGGATTTACCAAGGACAGAGTCAGTTTTCTTGGTACCTAATGATGTGAGGATGGCCAAATGCCAGGAGAGCTCTGAAGATGGACCTTTCCTGAGAAAACAGGTAGTGGCTAACCACTTTTTCCTGACATCTTCACAGAGTTGGTCAAGGAAACAAGATCTGAGAGAAGACAGGCCATTTCGGGGGAACATAGTATGGCCCACCAGTCAGAGGACACTCCGGATTGTCACAGACCTACTTGGGGGAAGGAGGTGCCTTTGTGGGAGTGGGTGTGGGTTTGTTGTTTTGTCTCATGTTCTGAGAATAGATCGAAAAGGCGGTTTGTTTGGTTTGGAGCAGACAGTTTCTAGTAAGTCATTTGACACGGCGAGTGTTTCTGTTTATGTGTATCCCACTGTGTCCGTTGTTGTAGACATTAGAAAAGAGAATGCATTAATGGATGTGTCCTGTCTAGTATAAATCTTCCCTATAATTCATCCTGCCCAATATATGAATGGACTGCAGCTTGTCTTATCGATGTGCAACACCTGCTATCTTTCTAAGTTGTTGTTTTCTTCCTTAATTCTGGCCACTCTCCAGAATGGGCTCAGGGATTTGTGTCCAAAATATGTATCACCTCCAAGCTCTGTGACATGGCCATGTAAAGGATAGTTGAAGAGAATGGCGAGCATCTCAGAAAACTCAGATATCAGAGTGACCAGGAAAGTCTTAGTGCAGAAACACTGCTTTGGGCTTTTTGCTTACTTATTGTTGTGTTGCACTGAATGTCAGGAAGGTCTTTGCCTCAGGCCACCCCTTTGTGAAGCCTGAAGAAAACAGTTTTCAAATGGAAATGAATGGGCCTCACCTGTGGTTCTTTGCTTAATTGCTTTGGAAAGGGATGTGTCTTTATCAGCCTCTTGGTCCTGTGTGTGGCTGTGACTTAGATTCTCAGCACCTGATGGATCTTAAGAATGATCCCATGTGAGCTTCCAAAACCAAAATGGCAAAAAATATCATTCATTGTGGATGAAAACTCTTGCCTTCCTCTGTTAGGTTCCTGCACTCCAACAAATGAGAATAGGGATTCTGTGAGTCAAATGAGTTCTTCAAAGCCCTGCAGAGGTGCTTGTGTTTTCGCATGACTCTAAATCACCTAAAGAATCGATACCTAAAATCAGTAGCCCTCAAATTGGAGAAACATAGAAGTATTAACGGCAGGCTTATTTGTTCACTCCTGGTTCACAGCAACGGTGTCCAGGCTACCCTGACTTTAGGCAAATGAGGGGCAAACGAGCTGATTTTGGACACTGTCTTGGGCTGCACCCCTCATGGAAACCTCCAGCCAGAGTTTAAGATGATTGACTATATGGAATAAGGTGAGGGCCATGTGGGAGTGTTTTGGTTTTAATGTTGGTCATTTGTGTGGCATTGGAAAAAATGACTGGTTCCACGTGGGCTTGAACTCTGGTGTGATTCCCCTTAAACACTGGGTTTTGGAACTGAACTCAGAGAAGCATTGCTATGAATTTTGTTGGGATTTTAAGAGGCCACGCATGAATGTCGCTCTTGGAAACTGAGACCTAGGCCCCGGGTAGATTTCCACAGAGGCCTGGGAATCTCAGCAAGGATATCACATGATTTTATTCTTAAAGAAATGGCATCCATAGTTGAGAGTCAAAACACACATGCACCTCACATTGTAGACCTCAATGGGCCTCGCCTAATGTGACCTTTTGTCCATTCTTGGGAAGCCTTGCCTGTGAGATTTCTCCAGAGATTTCATTGAAATGAGCTTCCTCACCATTTAATGTTTGCTGAATGAATTGAAACCCACAGTGCCTCCAACTTCATGCTTGAAAAATGGCTAGATAAATACCATTAAATTTTTGAAATTCCTATGACCAGGTGGCTCTGGAGAAACATTGGATGTCCAATTGCTGATCATGAGTATACCAGACAGTGCCTTGATTTACTGAGTTTCATGAAAATGGTGTAGAACAGAGATGCCAGTAAGTTGGAGCCTGGTGAGTAGTGGGTCTAGAGCAGTGCTGGGGAGGTGTTTGATAAAACATCCGTGGTAGGGCCATGTGGATCTACCATTGGATTCCAAATGGCTTGTAACTGACATGGTGCTGCCAGCAGACCCTTATATGTAAAGGCATCTTGTTATATGGAGAGTTTTAAGAGGAAAATTAAGAATCAGGTTGAAATGGACAAGGGGGCAATGGGGCAAGCTGTGAGAGATAGAAGCCTAGTTGGTGCATTCTCTTGCAGACCCTGACCCACCACACGTGACAGAACTCCCTCCAGCACTGTGTCCCAGTTTAGCTGCTAGTATTTCGTGAAACAAATACCAAATTCACAGTGCAGCAGCCTAAACACCACAAAAAGTGGAGGAGGACCAAATGGCTTCACAGTCCACACGGGGAGACGGGGAGACACTTAGTCCCTAGTGGCCTCAATTTACCTAAAAAGAGAGGATTCAGCACTGCTTCATCTTGTTCATTGGAAAATAAGAAACCATGTCCTCCAGGTCACATAGATGCAGACCCAGCTTTGATGGTCTCACTACAAAGGAAGCCAAATCTCATGAAAACAACATATATTTCAAGTGCGGAAGCTCAGAGGCAGTTTCTCA
Organism: Callospermophilus lateralis; assembly: GCF_048772815.1. Lineage (NCBI taxonomy): Eukaryota > Metazoa > Chordata > Mammalia > Rodentia > Sciuridae > Callospermophilus > Callospermophilus lateralis. The sequence goes on along the minus strand of NW_027514502.1, from coordinate 235,110 downwards.
AAAAGTTTTTAGGCCAGCAGAGCTCCATGTTTGTGGAGTGTTTACCCTGTCCCTTAGTTTTGGAAACTCCTCTACCACCTCCAAGGTTGTGAACTCCTGAGCATTTTCCATTCCAGATATGTATTCACTGATTTTGTAACTCTTCTCCTCTAATTGTGTCTTACTTGGGGTGAAGGTAATGTCAAGGCATTGTTCTGGATGAGAGCGCGAGGATATTTGTGCAGCATATATTTACATACACATTGGATTCATTTTCCAATTTTCCATTTGAAGAACTGAATCCCGGACACTAAAACTTACCTAGTAGACTCAGACTATTCATCCTAATATAATGGGGAAAATTAACCCAACACAATAGAAATACAAGCACTTCAGAGGAGACATGTTCTATAGTTGGACTTGACATTTGCATTATATAAGGTAGGAGTTATAAATCTCGTCAAATTTTAATTGAAATATTCTCCATCTCTTTTTAAACTTAACAAATATGTGAATTCTTGTTTCCTTTTTCTGTAGCCTATTCACACATGTATATTTATATTCATATATAGAATCCTACCAGGTATCACACATACATTTTTGTGAGGTGGCTGTCTTGGCAGATACAAATTGTGAGAAGTGTTCACTCCTCCTAAATGCTGTTGGAAATGAAAATTCAACCTATAGGAGAACGTCCTAGTAGAACAAAATTATGCATAAACTCATGTTCAGTAAAATAAATATTTTTGCATATGTGGATGATATATATTTACTGATGAATTTCGATTGGCATTTATATTGGTACTTTTTAATGTCTGTGAATGTTGTGTGTGTGTGTGTGTCTGTGTGTGTGTGTGTCTGTGTGTGTGTGTGTGTCTGTGTGTGTGTATAGACATAGATATATATATACTCTCCAAATTTTTCAAAATATGAAAAAATGTGTCTAATATATACTCTCTAAACTCATTCATGTACATGTATGTGGATTTATAATCAACTTTTCACAAGATTATAATCAGAAATATTCATCCACCTGAAATAAATATTTGTTTCATAGTACTGAAACCTAACTTCAGTGAATGGTGCATACAAATCCTAATTACTCTACAGTAACTGACCCAGTCTAACATCAATGCAAGAAGACTCCCATGGGACATGATATGTAATTTGTCATTCATTTGTATTCGACACTGGTACATTATTGTTTCTTCAGTTTTTGCACATCATAGGATATACATTGCATCCACAAGTTCACAAATTAATAGGCATTTGTTTCAAATTTAATCACTTCTTGCTTCAGAACACATGTATTGTCAGGGTTTCTTGACTGGTCTTTTCATCAGACTTCTTTCCAAACACATAATTTTGAATTTCCATAATCATTTTGAAGCAAAACTCACACACTCTTCATGATAAACCAAAGCACTAATATTTCCAATAGATATATAACTGGTTGGAATGAATGATTGTATATCAATATACGATTTCCTTTAATTTTTCAGATATCAGTTCAATTCATTATTTAATGTTGAAAAAATTATATTATTTATTCACAGTATGGTCTCTTCATGCTTTTTTTCTATGTTCATAGAAACAGGGTACACCTCTTTGTACCCCGATTCTAATATTACATCTTCAATATATTGCTCCCAGAAATGGTGAAAGAAATACTCATGTCACCTCATTATCACAGTAATATTCTGGACAAAAAATGGAAAGGTCACACTTATGATTGTACCAAAGCCTAAATGGAAAGTGAACATGGATTTCTAAAAACATCCATGTCCAGGTTGCCTAATGCTGTCAATTGTCAATCCTATTGGTGACTACATATTTGTTTTTTCCTAATTTATATATTCAAACTCAACCCTGTTGAAAATGTCTAATTCTATCCCTCACTTTATACTTTGCCTGATTTCGTGATGTTTCCATTGATATCTGCTTTTCTACATATTTTCCGCAGTTCAACATAGTGACTGACTCTTCATATGTGCTGACATTTACATTCACTCTATAACCAAAAGTCTATTGCTAAAGAACTTTTGGTCCAAATCCTATACTCACTCTTCTTCCTAAACCTACCGACTATCTTCCTAATCCTACTGAATATCCCTTTTTGACCTGATGTTCTCTTCTAAATTCTATCATCCAATGTACAACATCCTATGCCATTGTAATTCGAATTATCTGAGACATCTTTGGAGAACATAATTCAAATCTAAGTATCCCAATCAAGGGCAAAACCCTTCTGGGCTTCAAATCATACCTAGATTTCTGTTTTCATACTTATATTTCACCTCTATATTCTTGTAAATATTGCAGGTTCCCAATGCCATTATTCATCGCACAGAATCATTCGTCACCAAATCAAACCTGTTTTTAACCCCAAGTATACACTGTTCCCTCAATCATTTTACAGAAGAGCAGGGACAGAGGGGTTCTTACAATACAGGAATGTTGGGGATCTTCCACCAGATGAGAACCTCAAATGTCCATGCACAAATGATACCTGGAGAAGTTGTAGGCAGGTATGAAGCACCTGAGAGAGCAAAAGTCATCTTCCATGGCAAACAACCTGGTCAGGATGAAGGGATGTGTCTGAATCTGCCTCTCTCTTCTTACTGTAGACAAGGTGGAACAATCCAGGCCTGAGTGGAGAGCTATTCCCGGGTGCCAATGGTTGATATACATTCTACCTTATGAACGTGTCACAGGAAGTAGGGGAAACCTCCATCTTATGTAACCCTTGGAAGCAACTGTTAGGACAAAGTGGTTGCCAAGGCAGTGAACTCATTCAGTTCCAAAGAATGTGACATACCTCATTTCCTTGGTGATGGAACTCTCTGAACTTGGTATCCAAGAAGCCAGTCACCCAGAGGCAGTCCCAGTCCCAGGCCCAGTGGGCTCACTTGTTTGGATTTACCAAGGACAGAGTCAGTTTTCTTGGTACCTAATGATGTGAGGATGGCCAAATGCCAGGAGAGCTCTGAAGATGGACCTTTCCTGTGAAAACAGGTAGTGGCTAACCACTTTTTCCTGACATCTTCACAGAGTTGGTCATGGAAACATGATCTGAGAGAAGACAGGCCATGTCGGGGGAACATAGTATGGCCCACCAGTCAGAGGATACTTCGGATAGTCAAAGACCTACTTGGGGGCAGGAGGTGCCTTTGTGGGAGTGGGTGTGGGTTTGTTGTTTTGTCTCATGTTCTGAGAATAGATAGGAAAGGCGTTTTGTTTGGTTTGGAGTGGACAGTTTCTAGTAAGTCATTTGACACGGCGAGTGTTTCTGTTTCTGTGTATCCCACTGTGTCCGTTGTTGTAGACATTAGAAAAGAGAATGCATTAATGGATGTGTCCTGTCTAGTATAAATCTTCCCTATAATTCATCCTACCCAATATATGAATGGACTGCAGCTTGTCTTATCGATGTGCAACACCTGCTATCTTTCTAAATTGTTGTTTTCTTCCTGAATTTTGGCCACTCTCCAGAATAGGCTCATGGATTTGTGTCCAAAATATGTACCACCTCCAAGCTCTGTGACATGGCCATGTACTGGATAGTTGAAGAGAATGGCGAGCATCTCAGAGAACTCAGATATCAGAGTGACCAGGAAAGTCTCAGTGCAGAAACACTGCTTTGGGCTTTTTGCTTACTTATTGTTGTGTTGCACTGAATGTCAGGAAGGTCTTTGCCTCAGGCCACCCCTTTGTGAAGCCTGAAGAAAACAGTTTTCAAATGGAAATGAATGGGCCTCACCTGTGGCTCTTAGCTTAATTGCTTTGGAAAGGTATGTGTCTTTATCAGCCTCTTGGACCTGTGTGTGGCTGTGGCTTAGATTCTCAGCACCTGATGGATCTTAAGAATGATCCCATGTGAGCTTCCAAAACCAAAATGGCAAAAAATATCATTCATTGTGGATGAAAACTCTTGCCTTCCTCTGTTAGGTTCCTGCACTCCAACAAATGAGAATAGGGATTATTTGGGTCAAATGAGTTCTTCAAAGCCCTGCAGAGGTGCTTGTGTTTTCGCTTGACTCTAAATCACCTAAAGAATTGATATCTACAATCAGTAGACCTCAAATTGGAGAAATACAGAAGTATTAACGGCAGGTTTATTTGTTCACTCCTGGTTCACAGAAACGGTGTCCAGCCTACCCTGACTTTAGGCAAATGAGGGGCTAACGAGCTGATTTTGGACACTGTCTTGGGCTGCACCCCTCATGGAAACCTCCAGCCAGATGTTAAGATGATTGAAAATATGGAATAAGATGAGGGCTATGTGGGAGTGTTTTGGTTTTAATGTTGCTCATTTGTGTGGCATTGGAATAAATGACTGTGTCCACGTGGGCTTGAACTCTGGTGTGATTCCCCTTAGAGACTGGGTTTTGGAACTGAACTCAGAGAAGCATTGCCATGAATTTTGTTGGGATTTTAAGAGGCCATGCATGAAAGTCGCTCTTGGAAACTGAGACCTAGGCCCCGGGTGGATTTCCACAGAGGCCTGGGAATCTCAGCAAGGATATCACATGATTTTATCCTTAAAGAAATGGCAGCCATAGTTGAGAGTCAAAACACGCATGGACCTCACATTATAGACCTCAATGGGCCTCGCCTAATGTTACCTTTTGTCCACTCTTTGGGAAGCCTTGCCTGTGAGAATTCTCCAGAGATTTTATTGAAATGAGCTTCCTCACCATTTAATCTTTGCTGAATGAATTGATACCCACAGTGCCTCCAACTTCATGCTTGAAAAATGGCTAGATAAATACCATGAAATTTTTGAAATACCTATTACCAGGTGGCACTGGAGAAACATTGGATGTCCTTTTGCTGATCATGATTATACCAGACAGTGCCTTGATTTACTGAGTTTCATGAAAATGGTGTAGAATAGAGATGCCAGTAGTTTGTAGCCTGCTGAGTAGTGGGTCTAGAGCAGTGGTGGGGAGGTGTTTGATAAAACATTCGTGGAAGGGCCTTGTGGATCTACCATTGGATTCCAAATGGCTTGTAACTGCCATGGTGCAGCCAGCAGACCCTTATATGTAAAGGCATCTTGTTATATGGAGAGTTTTAAGAGGAAAATTAAGAATCAGGTTGATATGGAAAAGGGGGCAATGGGGAAAGCTGCGAGAGATAGAAGCCTAGTTGGTGCATTCTCTTGCAGACCCTGACCCACCACACGTGACAGAACTCCCTCCAGCACTGTGTCCCAGTTTAGCTCCTAGTATTTCGTGAAACAAATACCAAACTCACAGTGCAGCAGCAAAAACTCCACAAAAAATGGAGGAGGACCAAATGGCTTCACAGTCCACACGGGGAGACACTTAGTCCCCAGTGGCCTCAGTTTACCTACAAAGAGAGGATTCAGCACTGCTTCATCTTGTTCATTGGAAAATAAGAAACCATGTCCTCCAGGTCACATAGATGTAGACCCAGCTTTGATGGTCTCACTACAAAGGAAGCCAAATCTCATGAAAACAACATATATTTCAAGTGCGGAAGCTCAGAGGCAGTTTCTCAAAAAGTTTTTAGGCCAGCAGAGCTCCATGTTTGTGGAGTGTTTACCCTGTCCCTTACTTTTTGAAACTCCTCTACCACCTCCAGAATGTGAACTCCTTAGCATTTTCCATTCCAGATATGTATTCACTGATTGTGTAACTCTTCTCCTCTAGTTGTGTCTTACTTGTGGTGAAGGTAATGTCAAGGCATTGTTCTGGATGAGAGCTGGAGGATATTTGTGCAGCGTATATTTACACATTGGATTCATTTTCCAATTTTTCATTCGAAGTACTGAATCCCTGACACTAACCCATACCTAGTAGACTCAGACTATTCATCATAATATAATCGGGAAAATTAACCCAACACAATAGAAATACAAGCACTTCAGAGGAGACATGTTGTATAGTTGGACTTGACATTTGCCTTATATAAGGTTGGAGTTATAAATCTAGTCAAATTTTAATTGAAATATTGTCCATGTGTTTTTAAACTTAACAAATATGTGAATTCTCGTTTCCCTTTTCTGTAGCCTATTCACACCTGTATATTTATATGCATATATAGAATCCTACCAGGTATCACACGTACATTTTTGTGAGGTGGCTGTCTTGGCAGATACAAATTGTGAGAAGAGTTCACTCCTCCTAAATGCTTTTGGAAATGAAAATTCAACCTATAGGAGAGCGTCCTATTAGAAAAACATTACATATAAACTCATGTTCAGTAAAATAAATATTTTTTGCATTTGTGGATGATATATATTTACTGATGAATTTCGATTGGCATTTATATTGGTACTTTTTAATGTCTGTGAGTGTTGTGTGTGTGTGTGTGTGTGTGTGTGTATATATATATATATAGATATAGATATAGATTTACATATAGATATAGATATATAGATATAAATATAGATATACTCTCCAAATTTTTCAAAGTATGAAATATATGTGTCTTATTTTGCACTTCCTAAATTTTTCATATTCATGAATGTGGATTTATAATTATCTTTTCACAAGATTATTCTCAGAAACATTCATATACCCTACGAGACTCTTACCACTAATACTAATATAATGGAGAAAAAGAACCCAAACAGAATAGATACAAGCATTTCAGAAGAGACATGGTGTATAATTGGACTTGCCTTTTGCATAATATAAGGTAGGAGTTATAAACCTATTCAATTTATTGAAATAATTTTCCATGTGTTATTTTTTTTGACACAACACAAAATTTAATCTTTGAAAAATAAATAAAATTGACACTTCCTTAACCAAGCTAATGAAGAAAAAAAAAACCTCAAATTACTAAAATTAAGGATCATAAAGGAACTTTTACAGAGTACACAACTAAAATACAGAGAATAATTGAAAACTAATTTGAAAATTTATAGTCTAATAATTTAAAATACCATGATGACATCAATAAAATTTTAGAGATATACCCAAACTTAATTAGTAGGACGTGAACAATTTAAACAAATCAATTTCAAGCAATGAAATAGAAGTTGCTGTCAACAGCCTACCAATCAAGCAAAGCCCAGGAACAGACAGATTCTCAGCCATGTTCTACAAGACCTTCAAAGAAGCATTCATCACAATACTCCTCAAATTATTCCATAAAATAGAAAAGGATGGAACTCCTCCAAACTCATTCCATGAGGCTATTATCACTCACATACCAAAATCAGACAAAGACACATCAAGGAAAGAAATCTTCAGAGCAATATTCCTGACAAAGATATATACAAAAATTCTCAATAAAATTCTTTTTTTTAAGCCAAAGTTAATCAAAAGGGATAAAGAGGGACACTACACACTATTCCATGTGTTTTTAAAGTTAAGAAATATATGAATTCCTGTCTCCCTTTCTCTGTAGCCTATTAAGCACATTTATTTTCATATGCACAAATAGAATCCTACCTGGTTTCACACGTACATTCTTGTAAGGTGGCTGACTTGGCAGATACTATTTGTGAGAAGAGATCACTCCTCCTAAACGCTGTTGGTACAGAAAATTCAACCCATGGGTGAGCTTCCTAGATGAACAACATTCTACATACATCCATGTTCAGTAAAATGAATATTTTGGCATATGCGGATGAGTTATTTTTCATGATGAATTTCGATTGACATATATATTGTGACATTATAATGTGTGTGTGTTTGTGTGTCTATATATATATATATATATATATATATATATATATATATATATATATAGTCTCCAGATTTTCCAAAATATGAAATATATGTCTTCTTATACACCGCCTGAATTCATTCATATTCATATATGTGGATTTATAATTAACTTTTAACAAGTTTATTCTCAGAAATATACATCCACTGACATACATATTTGTTTCCTAGTACTGAAAACTAACTTCAGGGAAGGGTTCTTACAAATCCTAATATTTCTAGAGTAACTGACCAAGTTTAACATCAATGCAAATACATTCCTATTTGATATGATGTGTTTGTTAAAGTTCATTTTTATTCAAACTTGGTACGTTATTATTTATTCAGTTTATGGACATCATAAAATATATCCCTTCATTCACAAGTTCACAAATTTATAAATATTTGGTTCACTTTCAATCACTTCCTCCTTCGGAACACATATATTCCTTCATGTTTCTTGACGGGTCTTTTCACTGGACTTCTTTCTAAACACGTTATTTTCGATTGAATAATCATTTTTGAAGCAAAACTCACACACTATTCATGATAAACGGTAACCCTAATAATACCATTAGATATATAACTGGTTGGAATTAATGTACGTATATCAATATATGATTTCCTCTATATTTTCAGATATTAAAACAATCCATTATTTAAATTTGGAACCAGTCATATAATTTTTTCACAGTATGGTCTATTAATGCATCATCTCTATATTAATCAACACAGGGTAAACCTATTAGTATCCCCAGTACTAATTCATATGTTTCCAAAATATTGCTCCCAGAAAAGGTGGAAGAAATACTCATGTCACCTGATCTACATATACATATTTTCACAGTAATATTCTGGACACAAAATGCAAAGGTCACCGTTATGATTGCAATAAAGCCTCAATGGAATGTGAACATGGATTACTAAAAACATCCATGCCCAGTTTGCCTAATGCTCTCAAATGTCAATCCAATTGGTGACTACATTTTTGTTTCTTTTTAAGATTATGTATTCAACCTCAACCCTGTTGAAAATGTCTAATCCTATCACTCACGTTACACTTTGCCTGATTTCCTAATGTCTCTATTGATGTCTGCTTTCCTACATATTTTTTCCCAGTTCATCATTGTGCCCGACTTTTCACATATGGTGCCATTAATATTCACTCTAATGGAAACCTATTGCTAAAGAACTTTTGGTCCAAATCCTAGACTCACTCTTCCTCCTAAACCTACTGACTATCTTTCTAATCCTACACACTATCCCTTTTTCACTGGATGTTCTCTTCTACATTCAATCATCTGAGGTACAGGGTCTTATGCCATTGTATATCGATTTAACTGAGACCTCGGTGCAAAACATTACTCAAGCTAAGGATCCCAATCAAGGGCCCAAATCCTTCTGGGCTTCAAATATTACCTAGATTTCTGTTTTTATACTTATATTTTACCTCTATATTCTTTTAAATATCGCTGGTTCCCAATACCATTATTCATCCAGCAGAATGATTCCTAAGCCAAATGGAACATGCTATTAACCCTAACCATACAATGTTCCCTCAATCTCACTTTACAGAAGAGGAGGGATAAAGTTGATATTACAATACAGGAAGTTAGGAGATCTTCCACCTGTTGAGTACCTCAAAATCCATGCAGAAATAATCCCTGGAGAAGATGTTGGCAGCTATGAAAGACCTGAGAGAACAAAAGTCATATTCCATGGCAAACAACATGGTCAGGATGAAAGGATGTGTCTGAGTCATCCTCTCTATTTTTAATGCAGGGAAGATGGACCAAAGCAGGCCTGTGTGCAGAGCTGTTCCCAGGTGACTATGGTTTCTATACCATTCTAACATGTGAATGTATCTCAGGAAGTAGGGCAGCCTCCATGTCAGGAGACACTAGGACGCAACTGTTAGGACAAAGTGGTGGCCAAGACAGGGACCTCATTTATTTCCTGAAGGTAGTGACCTCACCTCATTTCCTTGATGATGGAACTCTCTGAATTTTGTGATCCAGGAAGCCAGGCACCCAGAGCCAGTCCCAGTCCCAGTTGCAGTGGGCTCACTTGTTTGGATTCACTAAGGACAGAGTCAGTCTTTCTTGGTACCTACTGATGTAAGGGTTGCCAAATACCAAGAAAGCTCTGAAGAGGGGTCTTTCCTGAGAAAACAGGAATTGGCTCACCACTGCCTCCTGACAACTTCACAGAGTTGACCAAGGAGACCAGATGTGAGACAGAAAGGCCATTTCTGGGGAACATCATATGGCCTACCAGTCAGAGGACACTCCAGATAGTGACAGACCTACTTGTGGGAAAAAGTTGCATTTGTGGGTGTTGGTTTGTGTTTGTGGTTTTTTTCTCATGTTCTGAGAATAGGTAAAAAAGGAGGTTTGTTTGGTTTGGAGTGGACTGTTTCCAGTAAGTCATTTGACAAGGAGACTGTTTCTATGTCTGTGTATCCCACTGTATTTTTCTTTGTAGATATTAGAAAAAAAATAGCTCATTGGTTGTGTCCTGTCTAGTAGAAAGCTTCCCAGCATGCATCCTTTCCAATTAATGAATGGACTGAGGCTTGCCTTATCCATGGGCAACACCGGCTATCTACCTAATTTTCCATTTTTTCATGAATTCTGGCCACTCTCAAGATTAGTATCATGTATTTTTGTACAAGATATGTACCACCTCCAAGCTCTGTGACATGGCCATGTACTGGATAGCTGAAGGGAATGGCGAGCATCTCAGAAAACTCATAAATCAGAGTAACCAGGAAAGTCTCCGTGGAGAAACCCTGCTTGGGGCCTTTTGATTACCTATTGTTCTGTTGCTCTGAATGTCAGAAAGGTCTTTGCCTCAGGCCACCCCTTTGTGAAGCCTGAAGAAAACAGTTTTAAAATGGAAATGAATGGGCATCACCTGTGGCTCTTTGCTTCATAGCTTTGGAAATGGATGTGTCTGAATCAGCCTCTTGGCCCTGTGTGAGCCTGTGGTTTAGATTTTCAGCACCTGATGAATCTAAAGAAAGATCCCATGTGGGCATCCAAAACCTAAATGGAAAAAAGATCAGTGATTGTGGATGATGCCTCTCGCCTTCCTCTGTAAGATTCCTGACCTCCATCAAGTGAGAATAGGGATCATTTGTGTCAAATATGTTCTTCAAAGGGCTGCAGAGGGGAGACAATAGGTGCTTGGGTTTTCTTATATCTCCAATTCACACTAAAAATCTATAACCCACAGTCAGTATGCCTCAAATTTGAGAAGTGGAGTAGTATTAACGGCAGGCCTATTTGATCACTTCTGTTTCACACTAACGTTGTCCAGGCCACCCTGACTTTAGGCAAATGAGGGGCAAGGGAGTTTATTTTTGACACTGTCTTGGGCTGTGCCCCTCATGGAAACCTCCAGCTAGAGGTTATGATTAGTGTCTATATAAAAGATGAAGAGGGCCGTGTGAGAGTGTTTTGGTTTTAATTGTCATCATTTGTGTAGCAATTGGAAGAGATGCCTGGGTCCACCTGGGCTTGAACACTGTTGTGATTCCCCTTAGAGACTGAGTTGTGTAAGTGACCTCAGAGAAGTATTGCCATGAATTGTGTTGGGATTTCAGGAGGCCACACATGAGATTCACCATTGGAATCTGAGATCTTGGCCCAGGGTGACTTTACACAGAGCACTGGGAATCTAAGCCAGGATATCACAAGATTTTATTCTGAAAGATTCCAGCCATAGTTGAGAGTCAAAACACACATGCAACTCACATTGTAGACCTCAATGGGCCTGGCTTCATGAGACCTTTTGCCCACTCTTTGGGAAGCCTTGCCTGTGAGAGGTCACCAGAGCTTTCATTGAAATTAGATTCCTAACCATTTATTGGTTCCTGTATAAATTGAATCCCACAGTGCCTCCAACTTCATTATTGAAAAATATCTAGATATATACCATGAATTTTTTGAAATTACCATGACCAGGTGGCACTGGAGCACATTTGGATGTCCTGTTGCTAATCATGATTGTACCAGACAGTGCCTTAATTGACTGTGTTTCATGAAAATGCTGTAGAACATAGATGGCAGTAAGTTGGAGCCTGCAGACTAGTGGGCATAAAGCAGTGGAGTGTAGGTGTGTGAAAAAACATCAGTTGTGGGTCCAGGTGGATCTGGCATTGGCTTAGAAATGACTTGTCACTGACATGGTACATCCAGCAGACCCTTCTATGTAAAGGCATCTTGTTATATGGAGAGGATTCCTGCCAATGATCAGAATAAGGGGGCTATTGTCGAGTTGAAAAGCTATGTGGGATTTAAGCCTCATTGGTGCATTTTACTGCAGACCCTCACCCACCACATATGAGAGTACATCCTCCAGCACTGTGTCCCAGTGTAACTCCTTGTATTTCGTGAAGCCAATAACAAACTCACAGTGCAGCAGTAAGAAACACCACGAAAGTGGAGCATGAACAAATGGCTTTACAGACAACACGGTTAGATACTTAGACCCCAGTGGCCAAAGTTTACCTACAAATAGAGAATTCAGCACTGCTGCCTCATGTCCACTAGAAAATAAGGAACCATGTCATCCAGGTCACATAGATGGAGACCCAGCATTGATGGTCTCACTACAAAGGAAGCAAAAGCTCCTGACAAAAACATATTTCAACTGCCCAACCTCAGAGGCAGTTTCTCAAAAAGTCATTAGGCCAGCAGAGCTCCATGTTTGTGAAGTGTTTACCCTCTCCCTTTTTGTGAACTGTTCTACCTCCTACAAGTTTGTGAAGTTCTGAGCATTTTCCTTTCCACATATGTATTCACAGATTTTCTAACTCTTCTCCACTAATTGTGTCTTATTTGGGGCGAAGGTAATGTCAAAGCATTGTTCTGGCTGAGAGTGGGAAGATTTTTGTGTAGCACATATTTGCATACATATTAGATTCATTTTCCTATTTTCCATTTGAAATACTGAATCCCTGACACTAACCCATACCCTACTAGACTCTGACTACTAAACCTAATATGATGGAGAAAAAGAAACCTAACAGAATAGAAATACAGGCCTTTCATAGGAGGCATGGTGTATACTTGGACTTGCCTTCTGCTTTATCAATGGTATGTGTTATAAATCTAGTCAACTTTTCATTGTAATACTTCTCCATGAGTTTTTAAAGTTAACACATATGTAAATTTCTGTCTCCCTTTCTCTGTAGCCTATTCATCAAATGTATTTTTTTATGCATTTTTAGAATTCTACCTGGTATCACATGTACATTCTAGTGAGATCGCTTATTTTCGAAGATACAAATTGTGAGAAGAGATCGCTCCCTCTAAATACAGATGGAACTGGAATTTCCACCTATGGGTGAATTTCCTAGATGAACAATATTATGTATAAATAAATGTTCAGTAAAATGAATATTTTTGGATACGTGGATGATATATATTTCATGATGAATTTCGAATGGCATATATATTGCTACATTTTAATGTCTGTGTATGTGTGTATCTATCTATTTATCTATCTATCTATATAGATATAGATATCTACTCTTAAGATTTTCAAAATATGAAATATATGTGTCTTATTATACACTCCCTAAATAAACTCATGTGTGTGTATGTAGATTTATAATCAACTTTTCACAAAATTATTCTTAGAAATATTCATCCACCTTAAATACATATTTTTTGCTAGTACTGAAAAGTAAATTAAGTGAATGGTGTATACAATTCGTAATATTTCTACAGTGACTGAACCAGTTTCACATCAATGTAAGTAGACACCTATGGGACCATGATGTGTATTTTGAAGTTCATTTTTATTCAGACACTGGTACATTACTATTTCTGCAGTTTATGGACATTATGGATATATCCTTTCATCCACAATTTCACAAATTTATAGGCATTTGGTTCACTTTCAATCACTTCCTACTTCAGAACACATGTATTCCTCCATGTTTCTTGACTGTTCTTTTCATGAGATTCTTTCCAAACACAGTATTATTGATTTCCATAATCACTTTTGAAGCCAAACTCACACACTCTTCATGATAAACCATAACGCTAATATTACCATTAGATGTATAACTGGTTGGAATGAATGTATGTATATCAATATAAGATTTCCTATATATTTTCAGATATCAATTCAATCCATTATTTAAGGTTTGAACCAGTTATATTATTTATTCACAGTATGGTCTATTAAGGCATCATCTCTATATTCGTAGACCGATGTTATACCTATTTGTATCCCCAATACTAATTTTTAAGTCTTTAAAATATTGCTTTCAGAAATGGTGGAAGAAATACTGTAGTCACCTGATATACATATACATTTCATCACAGTAATATTCCTGAAACAAAATGCAAGGGTCACACTTATGATTGTATCAAAGCCTATATTGAAAGTGAGCATGTATTACTAACAACATCCATGCCCTGATTAACTAATGATCTCAAATATCATTCCTATTGGTGACTACATATTTGTTTCTTCCTAAGATTATATATTGAAACTGAACCCTGTTAAAAATGTCTTATCCTATCACTCACTTTGTACTTTGCCTTATTTCCTAATGTCTCTATTGATATCTGCTTTCCTACACATTTTCCCCAGTTTATCACTGTGACTGACTGTTCACATATGGTGACATTTACACTCACTCTCTAATCAAAACTCTATATCTAAAGAACATTTGGTCCAACTCCTCGACTCACTCAAATGGATTCTTCAAAGCCCTGCAGAGGGTAGCCCATAGTTGCTTGAGTTTTCTCATGACCCCAATTCACATAAAGAATCTATACCCCACAGAGAATAGGCCTCAAATTGGAGAAGTAGAGCAGTATTATTGGCAGGCCTATTTGATCACTCCTGCTTCACAGGAAGAGTTTCCATGCCACCCTGACTTTAGGCAAATGAGGGGCATGTGAGCTTATATTGGACACTGTCTTAAGCTGCGCCCTTCATGGAAACCTCCAGCCAGAGGTTATGATGAGTCTCTAAATTGAAGAAGATGAGGGCCATGTGGGAGTGTTTTGGTTTAATTGTGGTCATTTGTGTGGTGGTTGGAAGAGATGACTGGGTCCACCTGTGCTTTAACTCTGGAGTGATTCCCCTTAGAGATTGAGTTCTGGAACAGATCTCAGAGAAGTATTGGCATGAATTGTGTTGGGATTTTAGGAGGCCACGCATGAGAGTTGCCCTTGGAGACTGAGATCTAGGCCCAGGATAGCTTTCAAAGAGCACTGGGAATCTCAGCCAGGATATCACATGACTTTATTCAGAAAGACTTGGAAGCCATAGTTGAGAGTCAAAACAAACATGGCCCTCAATTGTAGACCTCAATGGGCCTGGCTTAATGTGACCTTTTGGCCACTCTTTGGGAAGCCTTGCCTCTGAGAGTTCTCCCGAGTTTTAATTGAAATGAGCTTCCTCACCATTTCATGGTTCCCGAATGAATTGAATGCCACAGTGCCTCCAAATTTATCTTTGAAAATTGGCTAGATAAATACCATGAAATTTTTTAAATTCTTATGCACAGGTGGCACTGGAGAACCTTTGGATGTCTATTGCTGATCACGAGTGTACCAGACATTGCATTGATTGACTGGGTTTTATGAAAACGGTGAGAACAGAGATGCCAGAATGTTGAGGCCTGCTGACTAGTTGGCCTAGAGCAGTGGTGGGCAGGTGTATGATAAAACATCTGTCGTGGGGCCATGTGGATCTGCCATTGGCTTCCAAATGCCTTGTGACTGACATGGTGCAGCCAGCAGAACCATACAAGTTAAGGGACCTTATTATATGGAGAGGTTTCAGGGCAATATTCAGAATCAGGTTGATATGGACATGGGTGCAAGCTTTTGGGGATAGAAGCCTGGTTGGTGCATTCTCCTGCAGACCCTCACCCACTACACGTGAGAGTACTCGCTATAGCACTGTGTCCCAGTTTTTCTTTTTGTATTTTGTGAAGCCAATACCAAACTCTCTGTGCAGCAGTAAGAAACACCACGAAAAGTGAAGTATGACCAAATGGCTTCACAGACCACATGGTTAGACACTTAGACCCCAGTGGCCTCAGTTTACCTACAAAGAGAGAATTCAGAACTGCTGCATCATGTTCTATTGCAAATAAGGAACCATGTCATCCAGGTCACATAGATGCTGACGCAGCTTTGATGGTCTCACTACAAAGGAAGTGAAAGCTCCTGACAACAACAAATATTTCAAGGGCCCAAACTCAGAGGCAGTTTCTCAGAAATTAATTAGGCCACCAGAGCTCCATGTTTGTGAAGTGTTTACCCTTTACCTTACTTTTGGAAATTCCTCTACCACCTCCAAGGTTGTGAACTCCTGAGCATTTTCTTTTCCAGATATATATTCACAGATTTTCAAACTCTTCTCCACTAATTGTGTATTACTTGTGGTGAAGGAAATATCAAGGCATTTTTTTGGATGACAGTAGGAAGATTTTTGTCTAACAAATATTCGCATACACATTAGATTCATTTTCCTATTTTCCATTTGAAATACTGAATCCCTGACACTAACCCATACCCTACTAGACTCTGACTACTAATCCTAATATGATGGAGAAAAAGAAACCTAACAGAATAGAAATACAGGCCATTCATAGGTGGCATGGTGTATACTAGGACTTGCCTTCTGCTTTATCAAGTGTATGTGTTATAAATCTAGTCAACTTTTCATTGTAGTACTTCTCCATGAGTTTTTAAAGTTAACACATATGTAAATTTCTGTCTCCTTTTCTCTGTAGCCTATTCATCTCATGTATTTTATTATGCATATTTAGAATCCTACGTGGTATCACACATACATTCTTGTGAGCTCACTGTTTTTGGATGATACAAATTGTGAAAAGAGATCACTCCCCCTAAATACTGATGGAACTGAAAATTCAACAAATTGGTGAATTTCCTAGATGAACAACATTATACATAAATCCATGCTCAGTAAAAAGAATATTTTTGGATAAAAGGATGATATATATTTCATGATGAATTTTGATTGGCATATATATTGCTACATTTTAATGTCTGTGTTTTTATATTTATAAATAAATATATATATATATATATATATATATATATATATATATATATATATATATATATATTTTTTATATATATACTCTCCAGATTTTTCACAATATTAAATATATGTGTCTTATTATTCACTCCCTAAATACATTCATATTCATGTATGTGGATTTGTAATCAAATTTGCACAAGATTATTCTCAGAAAAATTCATCCACATAAAATACATATTTATTTTCCAGTACTGAAAACAAACTTCGGTGAATTGTGCTTACAAATCCTAATATTTGCATGGTAACTGACCCAGTTTAACATTAATGCAAGTATAATCCTATGGGACATGATGTGTATTTTGAAGTTCATTTTTATTCAACAGTGGTACATTACTATTTCTTCAGTTGATGGATATCATAGGATATAACTTTTCATCCACAAGTTCACAAATCTGTAGGCATTTGGTTCACTTTCAATTACTTCCTGCTTCAGAACATATGTATTCCTCCATGTTTCTTGACTGTTCTTTTCATGAGATTCTTTCCAAACACATTATTTTCGATTTCCATAATCATTTTTGAAGGAAAGAGGCGCCTTACTTACCCCCAGAAAGGTTCTTTGAGGTCTCCTTGTCCTGCGCTGCGTGATTCCCGGCCAATGCACCAAATGTAAGTTTCCGGCGAATGTTGGAGGAAGAGACCATCAAGAAACTGCGGCTCATGCAACAGTAAAAGGCGTTTATTGAGGATCCAATCCAGCATGCTGGGGCTACGTGCTCACTCAAGATGGGAGAGCATCCCAGATCCCCGCGCAGGGGTTGAGCAGTGCTTAAGTACACTTTTTGGGGAGGGTGGGACTTTACATATATTACAGTCTCCTTTAAGAAATCATCATACACCACGGGAAAATCAAACAACAATTCCTAAACATGATTAGTTCATTTATTGGTGGGAACATGTAAGGCGGGAGTGATAGGTCAGTTCTAAAGCGGGGTACACATTCAAAATGATTGTTTTAGGCCCTGCAATGCCTCTGTGCCAGGCCTCACAGGGTCCTAGGTTATTAAAAAAACAGGCGGTCAGGGGGAATATTTACTGGGTAGTCCGGGAATTGTCCTACAAGCTACAGGAATTTCAAGTTTTGCGTGTAGCATAGGAACTTAACAATACCTGGTCCTTCACATTTTAACTCAAGCCTTGCTGCTTAAAAACTTTACAACACCCGGTCTTTTACACTTTAACTTTTACACTTTAATTTCAATTTCTTTTACCCTTACAGATCACTCCTGGTGCACAAGAAGGGTGTCCAAGCCACCCTGACTTTAGGCAAATGAGGGCCAAGGGAGCTTATTTTGGACACTGTCTTGGGCTGTGCCCCTCATGGAAACCTCCAGCCAGATGTTATGATGAGTGCCTTTATGGAAGAAGAGGAGGGCAATGTGGGATTGTTTTGGTATTAATTGTGGTCATTTGTGTGACGGTTGGAAGAGATGACAGGGTCCACCTGGGCTTGAAGTCTGGTGTGAATCCCCTTAGAGACTGAGTTCTGGAACTGACCTCAGAGAAGTATTGCATGAATTGTGTTGAAATTTTAGGAGGCCACGCATGAGAGTCGCTCTTATAAACTGAGATCAAGGCCCAGGGTGGCTTTCCACAGAGCACTGGGAATATCAGCCAAGATATCCCATGATTTTATTCTTAAAGACTTGGTAGCCATAGTTGAGAGTCAAAACACACATGGAACTCACAACGTATACCTCGATGGGCCTGACTATATTTGACCTTTTGGCCACTCTTTGGGAAGCCTTGCCTATGAGAGTTCTCCAGAGTTTCATTGAAATGAGCTTCCTCAACATTTAGTGGTTCTTGAAACCCACAGTGCCTCCAACTTCATCCTTAAAAAATGGTTAGATAAATACCATGAAATTTTTGAAAATCCCATGACCAGGTGGAACTGGAGAATCTTTGGGTGTCCTGTTGCTGATCATGAGTATACTAGAGGGTGCCTTGATTGACTGGGTTTCATAAAAATAATGTAGAAAAAAGATGCCAGTAAGTTGGAGCCTGCTGACTAGTGGGCCTAGAGCAGCGGTGGGCAGGTGTGCAGGTGTGTGATAAAACATCTGTGGTAGGTCCATGTGGTTTGGCCATTGGCTACCAAATGGCTTGTGAAGGACATGGTGCAGCCAGCAGACCCTTATTTGTAAAGGCATTTTGATATATGGAGAGGTTTCAGGGCAATTTTCAGAATCAGGTTGACATGGTCAATGGTGCAAGCTATGTGGGAAAGAAGCCTGGTTGGTGCATTCTCCTGCAGACCGTGACCCACCACAGTGACAGAACTCTCTCCAGCACTGTGTCCCAGTTGAAATTGTTGTATTTCATGAAGCAAATACCAAAGTCCCAGTGTAGCAGCAAGAACCACAACAGAAAGTGGAAGAGGACCAAATGGCTTCACAGTCCACACGGGGTGACACTTAGCCCCCAGTGGCCACAGTTTACCTACAAAGAGAGAATTCAGCACTGCTGCCTCAGGTTCATTGGAAAATAAGAAACCATGTCCTCCAGGTCACATAGATGCAGACCCAGCTTTGATGGGCTCACTATAAAGGAAGCTAAAGCTCCTGACAACAACATATATTTCAAGTGCCCAACCTCAGAGGCAGTTTCTCAAGAAGTATTTAGGCCAGCAGAGCTCCATGTTTGTGGAGTGTTTACCATGTCCCTTACTTATGAAAACTGCTCTATCACCTCCAAGGTTGGGAACTCCTGAGCGTATTCCATTCCAGATATGTATTCACGTATTTTCTAACTCTTCTCCTCTAATTGTGTCTTACTTGTGGCAAAGGTAATGTCAAGGCATTGTTGTGGATGAAAGTGGGAAGATTTTTGTGTAGCACATATTTGCATACACATTGGATTCATTTTCCAATTTTCCATTCAAAATACTGAATCCCTGACACGAAACTATACCCTACTAGACTCTGACT
This sequence comes from Callospermophilus lateralis, assembly GCF_048772815.1. Lineage (NCBI taxonomy): Eukaryota > Metazoa > Chordata > Mammalia > Rodentia > Sciuridae > Callospermophilus > Callospermophilus lateralis. Next base: position 215,408 of record NW_027514502.1, on the reverse strand, counting down.
ACTATTCCTAATATGATGGAGAAAAATAACTCAAACAGAATAGAAATACAAGCAGTTCAGAAGAGGCATGGTGTATAGTTGGACTTGCCGTTTGCATTATGTAGGTTAGGTGTTATAAATCTAGTTAATTTTTAATTGAAATAGTTCTCCATGTGTTTTTAAAGTTAATGAATATGTGAATTCCTGTATCCCTTTCTCTGTAGCCTATTCAGCACATGTATTTTTATATGCACATATAGAATCCTACCTGGTATCACATATACATTCTTGTGAGGTGGCTGACTTGGCAGATACAAATTATGAGAAGAGATCACTCCTGCTAAATGCTGTTGGATCTTAAAATTCAACCTATGGGTGACCTTCCTAGTTGAACAACATTATTCATAAATCCATGTTCATTAAAATTAATATTTCGGGATCTATGGATGATATATATTTCACCATGAATTTCGATTGGCATATATATTGCCACTTTATAATATCTGTGTGTGTTTTGTATATATATATATATATATATATATATATATATATATATATATATATACTCTCCAGATTTTTCACAATATGAAATATATGTGTCTTATTATTCACTCCCTAAATACATTCATATTCATGTATGTGGATTTGTAATCAACTTTGCACAAGATTATTCTCAGAAATATTCACCCACCTGAAATACTTATTTGTTTCCTAGTACTGAAAACAAACTTCAGTGAAAGGTGCATACAAATCCTAATATTTCTACAGTAACTTACCAAGTTTAACATCAATGCAAGTAGATTCCTATGGGACATGATGTGTATTTTGACGTTCATTTTTATTTAAAACTGGTACAGTACTATTTCTTCAGTTTATGCACATCCATGGATAAATTTTTCACCCAAAATTTCAAAATTAAAGACATTTGTTTCACTTTCAATCACTTCCTGCTTCCGAACACATGTAGTCCTCCAGGTTTTTCGACTGGTCGTTTCATGAAACTTCTTAACAAACACATTATTTTCGATTTCCATAATCACTTTTGAAGAAAAACTCACACACCCTCTTCATGATAAACTGTAACCCTAATATTACCATTAGACTTATAATTGGTTGTAATGAATGTATGTATACCAATATCAATATAAGATTTCCTGTATATTTTCAGATATCAATTTATTCTAATTCCAATTTCTAAAGTTGGATCCAGTTATATTATTTATTCACAGTACGATCTATTCATGCATCATCTCTATATTCATTGACACAGGTTACACCTATTTGTATACCCAATACTAATTTATGGCTTTTAAAAATATTGCTTCCCATAATGGTGGAAGAAATACTCATGTCACCTGATCTACATATACATTATATCACAGTAATATTCTGGACAAAAATGCAAAGGTCACACTTATGATTGTACCAAACCCTAAATTGAAAGTGAGTATATATTACTAAAAACATCCTTGTCCAGGATGCCTAATTCTCGCAAGTGTCAATATTGTTGGGGACTATATATTTGTTTCTTCCTATGATTATATATTCAACCTCAACCCTGTTGAAAATGTCTAATCCTATCACGCATTTTATAATTTGTCTGATTTCCTAATGTCTCTATTGAGACCTGCTTTTCTACATATTTTCCCCAGTTCATCATTGTGACTGACTCTTCACATGTGCTGACATTTACATTCACTCACTAAACGAAACCCTATTGCTAAAAAAACTATTGGTCCAACTCGAAGACTCACTCTTCTTCCTAAACCTACTATCTTCCAAATCCTACCGACTATCCATTTTTGACTGGATGTTCTCTTCGACATTCAGGCATCTGAGGTGCAAGGTTTTATTCCATTGTGTATAGATTTATCTGAGACTAAAATGCAGAATGTAATTCAAAGCTAAATATCCCAAAGAAGGGCCCAATGCCCTTTCTGGCTTCAAATCGTAACTAGATTTATGTTTTCATACTTATATTTCAAATAGATATTCTTATAAATTTTGCAGGTTCCCAATACCATTATTCATCCAGCAGAATGATTCCTAACACAAGTCAAATATGTTATTGACCCTAACCATACACTGTTCCCTCATTCTAAATTTACAAAGAGGATGGACAGAGTTGGTCTTACAATACAGGAAAGTAGGGGATCTTCCACCTGCTGAGAACCTCAAAGTTCCATGCAGAAATGTTGACTGAAGAAGATGTAGGCAGCTATGAAGGACCTGAGAGAACAAAAGTCATGTTCAATGGCAAACAACCTGTTCAGGATGAAGGGTTCTGTCTGAATCAGCCTCTCACATCTTAATTTAGAGAAGATGGACCAAACCAGGCCTGTGTGGGTAGCTGTTTCTGGGTGCCTATGGTTGTGTACCATTCTAAATTGTGAAAGTGTCACAGAAAGTAGGGGCAGCCTCCTTCTCATGTGACACTTGGAAGCCACTGGTAGGACAAAGTGGTTGCCAAGGCAGTGACCTCATTCAGTTCCTAAAGGAAGTGACCTCACCTCACTTCCTTGGTGATGGAAATGTCTGAACTTGGGATTCATGAAGCCAGGCACCCAGAGCCAGTCCCAGTCCCAGTCCCAGTGGTCTCACTTGTTTGGATTTACCAAGGACAGTGTCAGTCTTTCTTGGTACCTACTAATGTGAGGATGGCCAAATGCCAGGAAAGCTGTAAAGAGGGGTCATTCCTGAGAAAGCAGGTAGTTGCTCACCTCTGGCTCCTGACACCTGCACAGAGTTGGCCAAGGAGACAAGATCTGAGACAGATCAGGCCATTCCATGGGAATATAGTATGGCTCACCAGTCAGAGGACACTCCGGATAGTCACAGAACTTCTTGGGGGAAGGAGGTGCCTTTGTGGGTGTGGGGGTGGGTTTCTGGTTTTGTTTCATGTTCAGAGAATAGGTAGGCAAGGCGCTTTTTTTTTGGTGTGGAATGAACTGTTTCTAGTAAGTCATTTGACAAGGCGAGTGTTTCTATGTCTGTCTATCACACTGTGTCCGTGGTTGCAGATATTAGAAAAGAAAATGCATCAATGGATGTGTCCTGTCTAGTAGAAAGCTTCCCAGCATTCATCCTGTCCAATTTATGAATGGATTTCAGATTGCCTTTTCGATGGGTAACACCTGCAATCTTCCTAAGTTTCAGTTTTCTTCTGGACTTCTGCCCCTCTCCAGAATAGGCTCATGGTTTTATGTCTAAGGTATGTACCACTTCCAAGCTCTGTGCCATGACCATGTACTGGATAGCTCAAAGGAATGGCGAGCATCTCTGAAAAATCAGATATTAGTGTGACCATTAAATCTCAGTGGAGAAACCCTGCTTTGGGCCTTTTGCTTACCTATTGTTCTGTTGCCCTGAATGTCAGGAAGTTCTTTGCCTCAGGCCACCCCTTTGTGAAGCCTGAAGAAAACAGTTTTCAAATGGAAATGAATGGGCAACACCTGTGGCTCTTTGCTTAATTGCTTTGGAAAGGGATGTGTCTGAATCAGCCTCTTGGCCCTGTGTTAGGCTGTAGCTTAGATTCTCAGCACCTGATGGATCTAAAGAAAGATCCCATGGGTGCATTAAAAACCAAAATGGCCAAAAGAGCAGTCATTGTTTATGAAGACTCTCGCCTTACTCTCTAAGGTTCCTGACATCCATCAAGTGAGAATAGGGATCCTTTGTTTCAAAAGAGTTCTTCAAAGCCCTGCAGAGGCTATCCCATTGGTGCTTGGGTTTTCTCATGACCCCAATTTACATGAAGAATCTAAACCCTACAGTCAGTAGGCCTCAAATTGGAGAAGCCAAGCTGTATTAACGGCAGGCCGATTTGATCACTCCTGTTTCACAGTCAGGATTTCCAGGCCACACTGACTTTAGGCAAATGAGGGGCAAGGGAGGTTATTTTGGACACTGTCCTGTCCTGCGCCCCTCATGGAAACCTCCATCCAGAGCTTATGATGAGTGTCTATATGGAAGAAGAAAAGGGTTATGTGGGAGCGTTTTGTTTGGAATTGTGGTAATTTGTGTGGCACTTAGAAGAAAAGACTGGGTCCACCTGGGCTTGAACTCTGTTGTGATTCCTCTTAGAGAATGAATTCTGGAACTGACCTCAGAGAAGTATTTTCATGAATTGTGTTTGGTTTTTACTAGGCCGTGCATGAGAGTCGCCCTTGGAACCTGAGATCTAGGTGCAGGGTGGCTTTCCCCAGAGCACTGGGAATCTCAGCCAGGATATCACATCATTTTATTCTGAAAGACTTTGCAGCCACAGTTGAGAGTCAAAACACACATGGACCTCACATTGTAGACCTCAATGGGCCTGGCTTCATGTGACCTTTTGGCCACACTTTGGGAAGTCTTGCCTGTGAGTGTTCTCTAGAGCTTTCATTGAAATGAGCTTCCTCAACATTTAATGGTTCCTGAATAAATTGAAACCCAAAGAGCATCCAACTTCATCCTCGACAAATGGCTTGATAAATACCATGAAATTTTTGAAATTCCCATGACCAGGTGGCACTGGAGAACTTTTGGATATCCTGTTGCTGACCATCAGTGTACCAGACAGTGCCTTGACTGACTTTGTTTCATGAAAATTGTGTAGAACAGTGATGCCAGTAAGTTGGAGCCTGCTCATTAGTGGGCCTAGAGCAGTGGTGTGAAGGTGTGTGATAAAACATGTGTGGTGGGGCCATGTTGATCTGCCATTGGCTTGCAAATGCCTTGTGACTGACAGGGTACAGGAAGCAGACCCTTATATGTAAAGGCATCTTGTTATATGGATAGGTTTATGGGCAATGTTCAGAATCAGGTTGGCTACCTGGTACCACACGTACATTCTTGTGAGGTGGCTGACTTGGCAGATACAAATTGAGAGAAAAGATCACTCCTACTAAACCCCATTGAAACTGAATATTCAACATATGGGTGAGCTTTCTAGTTGAACAACATTATACATAAATCCATGTTCAGTAAAATGAATATTTTTAGATCTGTGGATAATATATATTATATGATGAATTTTGATTGACATATATATTGCTACTTTTTTGTCTGTGTGTGTTTTGTGTGTGTGTGTGTGTATATATATATATATATATATATATATATATATATATATATATATACACACTCTCCAGATATTTCAAAAAATGAAATATATGTGTCTCATATACACTCCCTAAATTCATTCATGTTCATGTATCTGGATTTATAATCAACTATTCACAAGATTATTCTCAGAAATATTCATGCACCTGAAATTTGCCTAATGCTCTCAAATATCAATCCTATTGGTGTCTACATATTTGTTTTTTCCTAAGATTATATATTCAAACTCAATCCTTTTCAAAATATCTAGTCCTGTCACTCACTTTGTAATTTCCCTGATTTCATAATGTCTCTATTGATATCTGCTTTCCTACATATTTTCCCCAGTTCATCATTGTGACTGACTCTTCAACTGTGCTCATATTTACATTCACTCTCTAACTGAAACCGTATTGCTAAAGAACTTTTGTTCTAAATTCTATACTCACTCTTCTTCCTAAACCTACTGACTATCTTCCTAATCCTACCAACTATACCTTTTTCACTGGATGTTCTCTTCTACATTCAATCATCCAAGTAAATGTCGGGCAAGCTTCGGAGAAGGAGACGACCAACAGAGTACTCATGATACAGCAAAAGGTTTATTGGGTTTCCAGCATGCTGGGGCTCAGAGCTCACTTTAATAGAGCAGATAGCCCTGAGAATAGCTTAAGTAGAGTTTGTATACTTTTCCTGGAGAAGGCAGGGAGGGAAGTTTATTGATGGGTCACGACGAGTGGGCAGTTTGCATGCAACTGGGTGAGGGAGTACATTCTGTAGTTTGGCAGTTGGGGACAGCACATTTTGGGAACAAGTTTTGCAAGCATTTCTCAAGATTTCAACAGTTTTTTGTTAAGCATAGGGAAATACAGGAAGTGACAAGTACTTATTTTATTAACCTTTCATTCCTCACTTCTTTTTCTGGCTACTTTTAATCATAAAAATTATCATTGGGGGGTTTCACATTCTATGTCTCCTAGTGGGGTATTACCATAAGTTTAACTCGTCCAATTTGAGCCTGGAGAAAAGAAATTACATGGTTGAGAAAACAGGGTTTTATAGTTATCAATAATATGAGGATTATTATTGGACCGGCCAGGGTTGATAAAAACGTAGTTAACCAGGGGCACTGTGTGAACCAAGACTCAAACAACCCTTTTTGGGTCTCTCTCTCTCTTGTTGATGCTCTTTAATGTGTCTTTTTAATTTACTCATAGATTTTATTACAACTCCAGTATGTTCGGCATAAAAACAACATTCTTCCCTCAATGCAGCACAAAGGCCCCCTTCTTTAATGAAGAGGAGGTCTAAACCTCAACTGTTCTGTAAAACAACTTCAGAGAGAGAGGTTAAAGTTTCATGCAAAGCTCTGATGGTGGTTTCTAATATCTTAGTTTTGGTCTATTGATGTTTCTAATTGGGTCATTTATTGTGTCACATGGACAAGGGCAGTGGTTCCTGGGCCCACCCGTGCAGCAAATCCTATTCCTAATATGATGGCTAAAGTGAGGAATATATGCTCCCAGTGGAACCTGGTTGTATGTCCCCCTATTTGATCTTCAAATGAACCTGCCTCATAATAGAGCACTCTGGGAAACATCTGCACCATTACACGATTAATCACATCTGTTGACCATTTCATGAAAACATAAACAAGGTTTAAGTATATAGAATTACTCTGTTGTAAGGACGGACAAGGCAAGGCACCTAAGATAGCACTAAAGACAGGGAAACAGTCCTATTTGGTTGCAACCGGATTCAGAGGGCATTGCTTCTGTTGTAATCAATTAATCCCCTGAAACTCAAGTTTAGGTAGTTTCAGAATTTTGTACCCAACATGTAAGGGAAGGTGCTCAGAAGCTCACAGTCTGCAGAAGTTCAAAAACGCAGTATTTGTTCCTGTTTTTCCCCTGTTCTGGGCAAGTTAACTTTTAAAGGACACCTGGGAGGGGGAGAGCTTTTTCTTCCCTTTCTTATTTTACCCCTGCCAGCTGTTACCATGGAGACCAGTTGGTAACTTCTTTATCTTAGAAATGTAGCCATCTCTGTGAATCCCCAGCTCAAGGACAGAGGCCTTGTTCACATATTTTGTGAAAAACTAGTAAAAGGGTGTCTACCTGAGAAGTGCTGATTTTTTTAGCCACTGGCCAAGTAGAACAGGGCAACACGAAAAGAGGAAGTTTATCTACATTGAACTCTTTTATAGGGACTCTTTTGCTGAAAGTCCTAAAGTCAGCCATGGTGAAGACTTCTGGAGAAGGTCAGTTAAGACTTTTCTGTGGGCCTAGTGCAGAGGGGGGAAGATGGGGAAGGTGGGCTGAGATCAGCTCCATGGATCTGAGAATGAGGAAGGAGAGATGTAAAAGAATAATGGGAAACAGGTTTGAGATTTTCCTAGCAACAAAAACTTGAGCAGTAGAACAGGTAGAGCAGAGAGGATGATGGGAGTGAGTATCTCAAAACGCATATGAGGGACGTTTAATTATTAGTAAACTGTTTTCAGTGATGACAAACCAACTTTAAAGGCCATTTTTATTACATCTTAGATAGGGGACTGAGGGCTCTCCTCAGCTGGTTTGAGCTTTGGTTTAGCTGGTAAGAAGACCTGGCGGGACCCGGTGCGGGCACTGACAGGACAAGAGAGGAGTGAGGGGTGGAGGGGTACTTCAGTAACTGCTGCCTCAGCAAGGAGGCAATGGTGTGAGAACCGGCAGAGGTTTGGGTTTTTGATCTAGTAATTGGAGGGGATAAATCAGGTTGTTGAGGTGGGAGTGACAGCAGAGTGGCTGGAGCAGAAGGCTGAGGGTGAAGATCTATTGGAGAAGCATAGTTCAGGATGTGAGTGAAGGAGGGAAAAGGTCACGCAGAATTTGAGGATCTAGAGACCCCTCTGGGGGCCATCGGTTCTTCTTATCTAATTAGTAATATGGCCAATGATGTGTACTGAATTTGATGAGGAGTTTGGGTTCCATCAGGCAGCCCCTGTTTGCTCACATCCCCATGACTTACAGAAGAAGTCGGCTTTCCCCCCACACAGCCGTGACTGTGGCTTTGAGAGTCTGCCCGGCAAACATAGTAATCTAGGCTAGCCAACCTGCATCTGGCTTGCATGTCCCTTCATCCATAATGTTTGTTTCCATTATCTATGGTACAGAAGTAATTTAATGGAATTTTAGTGGTATCCTCTTCATCAGGGATATCCCAATAGGTAAGACCTATAGCCAGCTGACAAATGTCTGGGAGGAGTGATGGCCACCAGGTCCCTCAGGGGGCTGTATGCAAGATAGATTATACTTCTTTTCCAGTAGGATTTGTGATCAGCCATCACTGCTGAATGGGCTGATGTGGCTTAGGACTACTTGTGGCCAAGGAGAGAGTCCACAGACTTATCCACATGGCGAATACGCAATTTGAAGGTTTTACCAGTCTTTTCCAGTTTCCAGCCAGAGTCTGGACAGGGCGCAGGCTTGAGATGAGAGGCATGGATCCAGAAATTGATTCCGTCTACCTTTACCACTGGAGGTGTTATAAGTAGCACCGGCTATGGTCCTTTCCAGCGGGGTTTCAAGCATGATACCTGATGTCGTCTTACGTAGATGAAGTCTCTTACTTGATATCGATGTGGAGTCCCTTTGTCCCCAGTTTGATAGGCAGTGGCCAGCTGTTTACACAGGTATCACTGAGTTCTTTTTAGAGCTTTAAGTCTGTCAAGCAAGGGGGTGTGGATGGAATGGTTAGGTCTTTGAGTCGGGCTTAGGTCCCTTACTGCAGGAGGGCAACAATAGAGAATTTCACAGGGGCTAAGGTTACTCAAAGAAACAGAGGGAGTATTTCTTGCATGAAACATTGCATAAGGCAGGAGCATAGTCCAATCTTTTATGCTGTTCTCTAAGTTTAATTTTCTTAAGGTCTCTTTAATTGTTCAATTTATTCTATCTGCCTGTCCTGAACTCGGGTATCTATAAGCACAATATAACTTCCAATTAATTCCCTGGTTCCTGGCTAACCCCTGACTTACCTGGGCCATGAACACCTGTCCATTATCAGACCCTATTACCGGCTTAGCTTCCTCCAATGGTAAAGAGGCTGAGTCAGAAGCAGGGAAATCCATTTGAGGGTGTTGTGGGTTAGGGGACAAGGACAGGGGATTAGTAAGGGAAGAAGAGTCCAGTAGAGTCAAATCTTTGACTCGGGGAGAACGGGGGGTGGAGGAGGAGGAGGTTGAGAGGGTTTGAGAGATCATGGGGGAAGGAGTAGGAGCAGAGGCAGGGGCAAGGAAAAGCTTCACCCATGGAGGAGGAGATTTACAGATGTTCTGCCAAGTTAAGATATATGGCTGTTGATCCAGATGGCTATGTGTCCCCGGCTGAGATAATATCTCTGAATTTTTAAATTAGTGCGAAGTAGAAAGATCGTTCTAGGGGCCATCCGAATTCAAAGTGGGCCATTCTGAGGCACAGAGATTCTGCCAGGTCCAGCATTTTACTAAAACAAGAAAGATTCTGAGCTCTTAAGCGGACTTTGTTCCAGTGATCAAGGGTCAGGGACAGAGGCATTGAACTGCTCTGTCCCATAATGAAAGGTACACAAACAGCAAAAGCAAGGACACATGACACAGATAAGACAAGACCATAAACACAGGCAATGGACGTCAAACACTGAAACCAGGAATGAGTAGCCGGCAAAACCCGATGGGATGACAATACCGAATCTGAAACAAAATATCACTGAGTTGAGGAGACTATTGTTCCTTAATTTCCCGAGTTTTCTGCGGCGTCCCCCAGGGAGGTGCCCTGTGTCTCCGTGACACGTCTCTCAGCCACCTTCGGAGGGAGCTCAGGCTCTTCATCGCCAGAGATTTTGCCAAGCCCTAACATGAAACCTGAAACCAGAAAGAGGCGCCTTACTTGCTCCGAGAGGAGCCCATTGGGGTCTCTCGTCTGCCACTGCCAGAACTCGGTGGAACCTCAATATGTAAAGGTCGGGCGAGTGTCGAAGGAAGAGACCACCAAGAGTCTGTCTCATGCAACAGCAATGGGTTTATTTGGGGTTCAGCATGCTGTGGCTCAGAACTCACTTAAATAGAGCAGAGAGCCCTGAGAACACCTTAAGCACAGCTTATATACTTTCCTTGGAGAGGGAAGAGAGGGAAGTTTACTAATGGGTGAGGGCATGTGGGCGGTTTGCATGACACTGAGTGAGGGAGTACATTCTGCAGTTTGGCAGTTGGGAACAGAACATTCTGGAAACAAGATTAGCAAACATTTCTCAAGATTTCAACAGTGTTTTGTTAAGCATACAGAAAAACAGGAAGTGACAAGTACCTATTTTATTAACCTTTCACTACGGACTATCCCTTTTCGACTAGATGTTCCTTCTACATTAATTCATCCAAGGTACAAGGTCCTATGGCATTGTATATCGATTTAATTGAGACACCTCTGCAGAACGTAATTCAAAGCTGCATATCCAAATCAAGAGCCCAATGCCCTTGTGGACTTCAAATCATACTTAGATTTCTGTTTTCATACATATATTTCACCTATATATTCTTATACACATAGCAAGTTCCCAATACCATTATTCATCCAGCAGAATGATTTCTAACCCAAACCGAACATGTTATTAACCATAACTATACACTGTTCCCTTAATCTAACTTTACAGAAGAGCAGGGAAAGAGTTGATCTTACAATACTGAAATGTAGGGAATCTTCCACCTGCTGAGAACCTCAAAGGTCCATGCAGAAATGATCCCTGGAGAAGAGGTAGGCAGCTATGAAGGACCTGAGAGACCAAAAGTCATCTTCCATGGCAAACAACCTGGTCAGGATAAAAGGTTGTGTATGAATCAGCTTCTCTTCTTAACGTAGAGAAGTTGGACCAAACTAGGCCTGTGTGGAGATCTATTCCTGGGTGCCTATTGTTGATATACCATTCTAACTTGTGAAAGTGTCACAGAAAGTAGGGGCAGCCTCCGTATCATGGGACCCTTGAAAGCAACAGTTAGGACTAAGTGGTTGCCAAGACAGTGACCTCATTCAATTTCTGAAGGAAGGGACCTCACTTTACTTCCTTGGTGATGGAACTCTCTGAATTTGGGATCCAGGAAGCCAGGCACCCAGAGCCAGTCCCTGTCCCAGTCCCAGTGGTCTCACTTGTTTGGATTCAGCAAGGACAGAGTCAGTCTTTGTTGGTACCTACAGATGTGAGGAAGGCCAAATGAGAGGAAATCTCTGAAGCGGGGCTTTTCCTGAGAAAGCAGGTAGTTGCTCACCGCTGGCTACTGAGAACTTCACAGAGTTGGCCAAGGAGACCAGATCTGAGACAGGACAGGCCAATTTGGGGGAACATATTATGGCCCACAAGTCAGAGGACACTCTGGATAGTCACAGACCTACTTGGGGGAAGGAGGTGCCTTTGTGGGTGTGGTTGTGGGTTTGTGGTTTTGTCTCATTTTCCTAGAATAGGTATTAAAGTCGGTTTATTTGGATTGAAGTTTAGTGTTTCTAGTCAGTCTTTTGACATGGCGAGTGTTTCTATGTCTCAGTATTTCACTGTGTCCGTGGTTGTATGCATTAGAAAAGAGAATGCATCAATGGATGTGTCCTGTCTAGTAGAAAGCTTCTCAGCATTCAAATTGCCCCATTTATGAATGGACTGTAGCTTGCCCTATTGATGCGCAACACCTGCTATATTCCTAAGTTCCAGTTTTCTTTCTGAATTCTGGCCACTCTACAGAATAGGACCATGGTTTTTTGTTCACGATATGTACCACCTTCAAGCTCTGTGACTGGCCATGTACTGGATAGCTGAAAGAAATGGCAAGCATCTCAGAAAACTCAAGTATCAGTGTGACCAGGAAATTCTCAGTGGAGCAACCCTGCTTTGGACCATTTGCTTACCTATTGTTCTGTTTTCCTGAATTTCAGGAAGGTCTTTGACTCAGGCCACCCTTTTGTGAAGCCTGAAGAAAACAGTTTTCAAATGGAAATTATTGGGCATACATGTGGCTCTTTCCTTAACTGCTTTGAAAAGGGATGTGTCTGAATCAGCCCCTTGGCTCTGTATGAGGCAGTGGCTTAGATTATCAGCACCTGAGGGATCTAAAGAAATTTCCCATGCGTGCATTCAAAACCAAAATGGCCAAAAGAGCAGTCATTGGCATGAAGTCTCTCGCCTTCCTCTGTAAGGTTCCTGACCTCCATCAAGTGAGAATAGGAATCCTTTGGGTCAAACGAGTTCTTCAAAAATGCAGAGGCTAGCCCATAGGAGCTTGGGTTTTCTCATGACTCCAATTCACATAAAGAATCAATATCTGACAGTCAGTAGGCCTCAAATTGGACAAGCAGAACAGTATTAACATCAGGCCTATTTGATCACTCCTGGTTAACAGGAAGCGTGTCCAGGCCACCCTGACTTTAGGCAAATGAGGGGCAAGGTAGATTATTGTGGATACTGTCTTGGTCTGCGCCCCTCATGGAAACCTCCAGCCAGAGGTTATGATGAGTGTCTATATGGAAGGAGATGAGGGCCATATGGGAGTGTTTTGGTTTTAATTGTGGTCAATTGTGTGGTAGTTGGAAGAGATGACTGTGTCCACTGGAGCTTGAACTCTGGTGTGATTACCCTTAGAGACTGAGTTCTGGAACTGACCTCAGAGAAGTATTGCAAAAAATAGTGTTGGGATTTTAGGAGGTCACGCATGAGAATCACCCTTGTATTCTGAGATCTAGGCCGAGGATGGCTTTCCACAGTGCTCGGGGATTCTGAGCCAGGATATCACATGATTTAATTCTTAAAGACTTGGGACACTTAGTTGAGAATACAAACACACATGGATCTCACTTTGTATACCTCAATGGGCCTGGATTCATGTGACCTTTTGGCCACTCTTTGGGAAGCCTTCCCCGTGAGTGATCTCCAGAGCTTTCATTGAAATGAGCTTCCTCACCATTTAATGGTTCCTGAATTAATTGAAACCCACAGTGCCTCCAACTTCATCCTTGAAAAATGGCTAGATAAATACCATGAAATTTTTGAAATTTCCATGACCAGGTGGCACTGGATAAACTTTGAATGTCCTGTTGCTGATCATGATGGTACCAAACTGTGCCTTGATTGACTGGGTTTCGTGAAAATGTTGTAGAACAGAGATGCCAGTAAGTTGGAGCCTGCTGAGTAGTGGGCATAGAGCAGTGGACTGTAGGTGTGTAAATAAATATTTTTGGTAGGATCACCTGGATCTTCCATTGGCTTCCAAAAGACTTGCGACTGACATGGTGCAGGCAGCCGACCCTTATATGTAAAGGCATCTTTTTATATGGAGAGGTTTCAGGGCAATGTTCAGAATCAGGTTGCTATAGTCAAGTGGGAAAGCTATGTGGGATTAAAGCCTGGTTCGTACATTCTCTTGTCGACCATGACAAACCACACGTGACAGAACTCCCTCTATCATTGTGTCCCAGTTGAACTCCTTGTATTTCATGAATCTAATACGAAACTCCCAGTTCAGGAGTAAGAAACACCCTGAAAATTGGAGCATGACCAAATGGCTTCACAGACCACACAGGAAGACACTTAGCTCCCAGTGGCCACAGTTTACCTACAAAGAGAGAATTCAGAACTGCTGCCTCATTTTCATTAGAAAATAAGGAACCATGTCCTCCAGGTCACATAGATGCAGACCCAGATTTCATGGTGTCACTACAAACGAAACTAAATTTCCTGACAATTACAAATATTTCATGTGCCCAACCACAGAGGAAGTTTCTCAAGAAGTCTTTAGGTCAGCAGAGCTCCATGTTTGTGAAGTGTTTACCCTCTCCCTTACTTTTGGAAACTGTTCTTCTTCTTCCAGTGTTGTGAACTTCTGAGCATTTTACATTTCTCATATGTATTCACAGATTTTCTAACTCCTCTCCTCTAATTGTGTCTTACTTGGAGTGATGGTTATGTCAAGCCATTGTTCTGGAAGAGAGTGGGAAGTTGTTCCTGTAGTACATGTTTGCAGACACATTAGATTAATTTTTCTAATTTCCATTTGAAATACTGAATCCCTGACACCAACCCATACCCTACTAGAATCTGACTACTAATCCTAATATGATGGAGAAAAAGAAACCTAACTGAATAGAAATACAGTCCTTTCATAGGAAGCATGGTGTATACTTGTATTTGCCTTCTGCTTTATCAAGAGTATGTGTTTTAAATCTAGTCAACTTTTTATTATAATATTTCTTCATGAGTTTTTAAAGTTATCACATATGTAAATTCCTGTCTCCCTTTCTCTGTATCCTATTCAGCACATGTATTTTTTATGCACATATACTACCCTACCTGGTATCCCACGTACATTCTTGTGAGCTCACTGACATTGGAATATAAAAATTGTGAAAAGAGATGACTCCCCCTAAATACTGATTGAACTGAAAATTCAACCTATGGGTGAGCTTCCTAGTAAAAAACATTATACATAAATCCATGTTAAGTAAAATGAATATTTTTGGATATGTGGATGAATTATATTTTATGATGAATTTCAATTGGCATATATATTTCTACATATTAATTTGTGTGTGTGTGTTTGTGTGTGTATTTGTGTATATATATATATATATATATATATATATATATATATATATATATATTCCTGAATTTCCAAAATATGAAATATATGTATCTTATTATACACTCCCTAAATTCATTCGTATTCATGTATTTGGGTGTATAATCAACTTTACACAAGATAATTCTAAGAAATACTCAACCACCTGAAATACATATTGGTTTCCTACTACTGAAAACTAAGTTCAGTGAATGGTGCTTACAAATCCTAATATTTCTACTGTAACTGACCCAGTTTAACATCAATGCAAATAGATTTCTATGGGACATGATGTGTATTTTGAAGTTCATTTTTATTAAACACTGGTACATTAAAATTTCTTCAGTTTATGTACATCATAGGATATATTTTTTTCATTCACAACTTCACAAATTTATTGGCATTTGGTTCACTTTCAATTACTTACTATTTCAGAACACATGTATTCCTCCATATTTCTCTACTGGTCTTTTCACTTGACTTCATTCTAAACACATTATTTTCGATTCCATTATCATTGTTCAAGCAAAACTCACTCTTCATGATAAACTGTAACCCTAATATTACCATTAGATATATAACAGGTTGGAATGAATGTATGTATATCAATATAAGATTTCATATATTTTTTTTCAGATGCAAATTCAATCCATTATTTAAAGTTGGAACCAGTTATATACTTTATTCACAATATGGTCTATTCATGCATCATCTGAATAATCATCAACACAGGGTACACCTTTTCGTATCCCCAGTACTAATTTATAAGTTTTCAGGATATTGCTCCCCATAATGGTGGAAGAAAGACTCATGTCACCTGATCTACATATACATTTATCACAGTAGAATTCTGGACACAAAATGCAAAGTTCACACTTATGATTGTACCAAAGCCTAAATGGAAAGTGAGCATGGATTATTAAAAACATCTGTCCAGGTTGAGTAATGCTCTCAAATGTCAATCCTCTTTGTTACTACATATTTGTTTTTTCCTAAGATTATATATTCAACCTCAAGCCTTTTGAAAATATCTAATCCTATCACTCACTTTATACTATGCCTGATTTCTTAATGTCCCTATTGATATCTGCTTTTCTACATATTGTCCCCAGTTCATCATTGTGACTGTAACTTCAAATGTGCTGACATTTACATTCACTCTCTATCTGAAACCCTATTGCTAAAGAACTTTTGGTCCAACTCCTATACTCACTATTCTTCCTAAACCTACTGACTATCTTCCTAATCCTACAGACTATCCCTTTTTGACTGCATGTTCTCTTCTACATTCAAACATCCGAGGTACACGGTCCTATGCCATTGTATATCGATTTATCTGAGACCTCGGTGCAGAACATAATTCAAGCTAAGTATACCAATCGTGGTTTCAATTCCTATCTGGGCTTCAAATCTTTCCTAGATCTCTGTTCTCATACATATATTTCACGTCTATATTCTTATAAATATCACAGGTTCCCAATACCATTATTCATCCAGCATAATTATTCCTAACCCAAATCGAACATGCTATTAACCCTAACCATACACTGTTCCCTCAATCTCATTTACAGAAGAGCAGGAACAGAGTTGGTCTTACGATACAGGAAGGTAGGGGATCTTCCACCAGCTGACAACATCAAAAGTCCATGCAGAAATAATCCCTGGAGAAGATGTAGGCAGCTATGAGGGACCTGAGAGAGCAAAAGTCATCTTACATGGAAAACATCCTGGTCATGATGAAAGGATGTGTCTGAATCAGCCTCTCTTTTCTTAATGTAGTGAAGATGGACCAAACCAGGCCTGTGTGGAGAGTTGATCCCAGGTGCCTATGGTTGATATACCATTCTAACTTGTGAAAATGTCAGAGCAAGTAGGTGCAGCCTCCATCTGATGGGACCCTCGGAAGGAACTGTTAGGAAAATGTGGTTGCCAGGGTAGTGACCTCATTCAGTTCCTGAAGGAAATGAACTCAACTTGCTTCCTTGGTGATGAAACTCTCTGAACATGGGATCCAGGAAGCCAGGCACCCAAAGCCAGTCCCAGTGCAAGTCCCAGTGGTCAAACTTGTTTGGATTTACAAAGGACAGAGTCAGTCTTTCTTGGTACATACTGATGTGAGGTAGGCCAAATGCCAGGAAGATCTGAAGAGGGGCCTTTCCTGAGAAAGCAGGTAGTGGCTCATCGCTGGCTTCTGACAGCATCACAGAGTTGGCCACGGAGACCAGATCAGAGACAGGACACCCCAATATGGGGGAATATATCATGGCCCACCAGTCAGAAGACACTCTGGATAGTCAGAGACCTACTGGGGGAAGGAGGTGCCTTTGTGGGTGTGGTTGTGGGTTTGTTGTTTTGTCTCCTGTTCTCAGAATAGGTAGGAAAGGTGGTTTGTTAGTTTTTGAGTGGACTGTTTCTAGTAAGTCATTTGACAAGGCGAGTGTTTCTGTGTCTATATATCCCATTGTGTCCGTGGTTGTAGACATTAGAAAAGAAAATGCATCAAGGGATTTGTCCAGTCTACTAGAAAGCTTCCCAGCATTCATCCTGTGCAATTTATGAATGAACTGCAGCTTGCCTTATAAATGGGCAACACTCGCCATCTTCCTAAGTTCCTGTTTTCTTCCTGAATTCTGGCCACTCTCTAGAATACGCTCATGGTTTTGTGTCCAAGATATGTACCACCCCAAGCACTGTGACATGGCAATGTACTGGATAGCTGAAGGGAATGGCGAGTATCTCAGAAAACTCAGATATCAGTGTGACCAAGAAAGTCTCAGTGGAGAAACCCTGCTTTGGGCCTTTTGCTTCCCTGTCTGTTGCCCTGAATGTCAGGAAGGTCTTTGCCTCCGGCAACCCCTTTGTGAAGACTGAAGAAAACAGTATTCAAATGGAAATAAATGGGCATCACCTGTGTCTCTTTGCTTAATTGCTTTGGAAAGGGATGTTTCTGAATCTGCATCTTGGCCCTGTGTGAGCCTGTGGCTTAGATTCTCAGCACCTGATGGATCTAAAGAAAGATCCCATGTGTGCATCCAAAACTAAAATGGCAAAAAGGGCAGTCATAGTGGATGAAGTCTCTTGCCTTCCTCCAGACAAAAGCTGAATAAAGATACTATAGAACTCAATAGCACAATCAATAACCTAGACGTAACCAACATATATAAAATATATCAACCATCATCAAGTGGATACACGTTCTTCTCAGCAGCACATTGATCCTACTCCAATATAGACCATATATTATGCAATAGGGAAACTCTTAGTAAATATAAAGGTATGGAGATAATACCATGCACCATATCTGATCATAATGGATTGAAACTTTAAATCAATGAAAAAAAAAGGAAGGAAAAATTCTACATCACATGGAAAATGCACAATATGTTACTGAATGATCAGTGGGTTACAGAAGACATAAAGGAGGAGATAAAAAAATTCTTAGAGACAAATGACAATAGAGACACAACATACCGGATTGTATGGGACACAATGAAAGCCGTTTTAAGAGGGAAATTCATTTCTTGTAATTCTTTCCTCAAAAAAAGAAAAAAACAACAACAAATAAATGAACCCACACTACACCTCAAAAACCTAGAAAAGGAAAAGCAAAACAACATCAAATGTAGTAGAAGACAAGAAATAATTGAAATTAGAGGAGAAATCAATGAAATTGAAACAAAAAATCTACATTGTAAAAATTGAAATAAATAAGAGTTGGTTCTTTGAAAAAATAAATATGTTCGACAGGCCCTTAGCCATGCTAACGAAGAGAAGAAGAGAGAGAACTCAAATTACTAACATATGGAATAAAGATGGAAATATCACAACACACACTACAGAAACACAGAAGATAATTAGAAAGTCTTTTGAAACCCTATATTCCAATAAAATAGAAGATAAAGAAGATATCGATAAATTTCTTAAGTCATATGATCTGCCCAGATTGAGTCAGGAAGACACCCACAATTTAAATAGACCAATAACAAAGGAAGAAAAATAAGAAACCATCAAAAGACAACCAACCAAAAAGAGCCCTGGAATGGATAGGTATTCAGTGGAGTTCTACAAAACCCTCAAAGAAGAATTAATACCAATACTTTTCAAGCAATTTCAAAAAATAGAAAAAGAAGGAGTTCCTCCAAATTCATTATATGAGGCCAACATCACCCTGATTCCAAAACCAGACAAAGACACTTCAAAGAAAGAAAACTACAGACCAATACCTCTAATAAACTTGGATGCAAAAATTCTCAATAAAATCATGGTGAATTGAATACAAAAGCATATCAAAATAATTGTGCTTCATGATCAAGTAGGATTCATCCCTGGGATGCAAGCCTGGATCAATTTATGGAAATCAATAAATGTAATCCACCACATCAATAGACTTAAAGACAAAAACCATATGATCATCTCGATAGATGTAGATAAAGCATTTGAAAAAGTACAGCATTCCTTTATGTTCAAAACACTATAAAAATTAGGGATAACAAGAACTTTCCTCAACTTGGTAAAAGCTATATATGCTAAACCTCAGGCTAGCATCATCCTAAATGGAGAAAAACTGAAGGCATTCCCTCTAAAATCTGGAACAAGACAGAGATGCCCTCTATCACCACTTCTATTCAGTTTAGTTCTTGAAATACTAGCCAGAGCAATTAGACAGACAAAAGAAATTAAAGGCATAAAAATAGAAAAAGAAGAACTTAAATATTCGCTATTTGAGGATGACATGATAATATATTTAACAAACCCTAAAGGGTATGCAAAGAAACTGCTAGAGTTAATAAATGAATTCAGCAAAGTGCCAGTATATAAAATCAACAAGAAAAAAATCAAAGGCATTCCTGTATATCAGCAACAAAACTTCTGAAATTGAAATGAGGAAAACCACTCCATTCAAAATATCCTCATAGAAAATAAGATACTTGGGAATCAACCTAAAAAAAGAGGTGAAAGATTTATACAATGAAAGTTACATAACTCTAAAGAAAGAGATAGAAGAAGATGTTAGAAGATGGAAAAATGTACCCTGTTCATGTATAGGCAGAACTAACATCATCAAAATTGCGATATTACCCAAAGTTCTCTACAGGTTTAATGCAATGCCAATCAAAATCCCAATGGCATTTCTTGTAGAAATATATAAAGCAATCATGAATTTCATATGGAAAAACAATAGACACAGAATAGCAATAGCAATTCTAAGCAGAAAGTGTGAATCAGGATGTATAGCGATAACAGAGTTCAAACTGTACTACAAAGCAATAGTAACAAAAACAGCGTGGTACTGGTATCACAAAAGTCAGCTGGACCAATGGTACAGAATAGAGGACACAGAAACCAATCCACAAAAGTACAACTTTCTTATATTTGAAAAAGGGCCTAAAAGCATGCAATGGAGGAAGGATAGCATCTTCAACAAGTGGTCCAGGGAAAATTGGAAATCCATATGCAACAAAATGAAAATGAATCCCTTTCTCTCGCCATGCACAAAAGTTAACTCTAAATGGATCAAGGAGCAAGATATAAAATCAGAGACACTGCATCTAATAGAAGAAAAATTTGGCTACGATGTACATACTGTGGGGTTGGGCTCCAAATTTTTTAATAGGACAGCCATAGCACAAGAGTTAATAACAAGAATCAACAAATGGGACTTACTTAAACTAAAAAGTTTTTTTCGAAACAAGAGAAACAATAAGAGAGGTAAATAGAGAGCCTACATCTTGGGAACAAATTTTTACCCCTCACACTTCAGATAGAGCCCTAATATCTAGAATATACAAAGAACTCAAAAATTAAACAATAAGATAACAAATAAACCAATCCACAAATGGGCCAAGGACCTGAACAGAAACTTCACAGAGGAGGACATACAATCCATCAACAAGAACATGAAAAAATGCCCACCATCTCTAGCAGTTAGGGAAATTCAAGTCAAAACCACCCTAAGATACCATCTCACTCCAGTAAGATTGGCAGCCATTATTAAATCAAACAACAATAAGTGTTGGCGAGGATGTGGGGAAAAGGGTACACTTGTACACTGCTGGTGGGACTGCAAAATGTTGAGGCCAATTTGGAATGCAGTATGGAGATACCTGGGAAAGCAGGGAAATGATCCACCATTTGACCCAGCTATCTCACTTCTCGGACTATTCCCTGAGGATCTTAAAAGAGCGCACTATAGGGATACTGCCACATCACTGATCATAGCGGCACAATTCATAATAGCTAAACTGTGGAACCAAACTAGATGACCTTCAATAGGCGAATGGATAAAAAAGGGGCATCTATACACAATGGAGTATTATGCAGCATTAAAAAATGACAAAAATCAATGAATTTGAAGGGAAATGGATGGCATTAGAACATATAATGCTAAGCAAAGCTAGCCAATCCTTAAAAAACAAATGCCAAATGTTTTCTTTGATATAAGAGAGCAAATAAGAACAGAACAGGGAAGAAGAGCATGAGGAAAATATTAACACTAAATGGAGATGAGTGGGGGGAGAGAAAGGGAGAGAGAATGGAAAGCATATGGAAATGGTAGGAGACACTAAATGTTACACAAAATTCCATATAAGAGGTTGTGAGGGGAAAGTGGGGGAAACAAGGGAGAGAATTGAACAATAGCAGATGAGGTATAGAGAGTAGATGGTTGGGGAGGGGAGGGGGATAGTAGGGGATAGGAAAGGTAGCAGAATACAACAATCACTAATATGCCATTATGTAAAAACGTGAGTGTGTAACTGATGTGATTCTGCGATTTGTATTGGGATAAAAATGGGAGTTCATAACCCAAATGAGTCAAATGTATGAAAGATGATATAGCATGAGCTTTTGAACAACCAAAAAAAAGAAAAAATAGGAATTTAATTTCCAATATTTGAGACATTTTACAACTTTATTTTTTAATAAAATTGGCTTTTATTTGTTATCTTACTTGCTGTTATCTGATTTTCAGTTTGAAAAAACGATGTGCTGTAGCCATTCATCCATGTAGTATGTAACAGAAAATTTTCAGTGTCTCCATATAACCAGACTGGCAAGGCATCAAGGTTTCCCTCACAAACAAGATAAAGGCTTTTGCATAAGAAATTTAATATTCTGCAATACAATTTTTTTTTAACTTTCCAATTAAATTTCAATTTTTTTTTAAAAGAAGAAACTAAACCCCACAGTAAGAAGGCCTCAAAGTGGAGAAGTGGAGCAGTATTAATGGCAGGCCTATTTAATCACTCCTGGTTCACAGGAAGGGTGTCCAGGCCACCCTGACTTTAGGCAAATGAGGGGCAAGAAAGCTTATTTGGGCCACTGTCTTGGGCTGTGCCCCTCATGAAAAACTCCAGCCAGAGGTTATGAGGAGTGTCTATGTGGAAGAAGATGAGGACAATGTGGGAGTGTTTTGGTTTTAATTGTGGTCATTTGTGTGGCAGATGGAAGAAATGACTGGGTCCAACTGGGCTTGAACACTGGTGTGATTCCCCTTAGAGAATGAGTTCTGGAACTGACCTCAGATAAGTATTGCTATGAATTGTGTTGCGATTTCAGGAGGTCACACATGAGAGTCGCCCTTTGAAACTGAGATCTAGGCCCAGGGTGGCTTTCCCAAGAGTACTGAGAATCTCAGCTAGGATATCACATGATTTTATTCTGAAAGACTTGGCACCCATAGTTGAGAGTCAAAACACACATGGACCTCACATTGTAGACCTCAATGGGCCTGGCTTCATGTGACCTTTTGGCCACTCTTTGGGAAGCCTTGCCTGTGAGTGTTCTCCAGATCTTTCATTGAAATGAGCTTCCTCAACATTTAATGGTCCCTGAATGAATTGAAACCCACAGTGCCTCCACCTTCATCCTTGAAATTTGTCTAGATCAATACCATGAATGTTTAGAAATTTTCATGACCAGATGGCACTGGAGAACCTTTTGATGTACTTTTGCTGATCATGAGTATACCAGACAGTGCCTTGATTGACTGGGCTTCATGAAAATGTTTAGAACAGAGATGCCAGAAAGTTGGAGACTGCAGAGTAGTGGGCCTAGAGCAGTGGTGGGAAGGTGTGTGATAAAACATCTGTGGTGGGGCCATGTGGATCTGCCATTGACTTTCAATTGTCTTGAGACAGACATGGTGCAGCCATCAGACCATTGTATATAAAGGCATCCTGTTATATGGAGAAGTTTCAGAGTAATGTTTAGAATCAGGTTGCTATGATCAAGGGGGCAAGCTATGTGGGATAGAAGCCTGGTTGGTGCATTCTACTGTAGACCAGGGTACACGTACCACATGTGACAGAACTCCCTCCAGCACTGTGTCCCAGTTGAACTCCTTGTATTTCGTGATGCCAATACCAAACTACC
Organism: Callospermophilus lateralis; assembly: GCF_048772815.1. Lineage (NCBI taxonomy): Eukaryota > Metazoa > Chordata > Mammalia > Rodentia > Sciuridae > Callospermophilus > Callospermophilus lateralis. The sequence continues at coordinate 192,367 of NW_027514502.1, read as the reverse complement.
AGTGCAGCAGCAAGAAACACCACGAAAAGTGGAAGATGACCAAATGGTTTCACAGTCCACACGGGGAGACACTTAGCCCCCAGTGGCAATAGTTTACCTACAAAGAGAGAATTCAGCATTGCTGCCTCATGTTCATTGGAAAATAAGATGCCATGTCCTCCAGGTCACATAGATGCAGACACAGCTTAGATGGTCTCACTATAAAGGAAGCGAAAGCTCCTGAAAACAACATATATTTCAAGTGCCCAACCTCAAAGGCAGTTTCTCAAGAAGTGTTTAGGCCAGCAGATCTTCATGTCTGTGGAGTATTTCCCATGTCACTTACTTTTGGAAACTCCTCTACCACCTCCAAGGTTGTGCACTCCTGAGCATTTTCATTGCAGATATATATTTACAGATTTTCTAACTCTTCTCCTCTAATTGTGACTTACTTGGGGCAATGGTAATGTCAAGTCATTGTTCTATATGAGAGAAGGAAGATTTTTTTGTAGCACATATTTGCATACACATTGGATTCATTTTTCAATTTTTCATTCGAAATACTGAATCCTTGACACTAGCCCATACCCTTATAGACTCTGACTACTAATACTAATATGATGAGAAAAATAACCAAAACAGAATAGAAATACAAGCAGTTCAGAAGAGGCATGGTGTGTAGTTGTACTTGCCTTTTGCATGATATAAGGTAGGAGTTATAAATCTAGTCAATTATTTGTTGAAATAATTCTCCATGTGTTTTTAAAGTTAAGAAATATGTGAATTTCTGTCTCTCTTTCTCTTTAGCCTATTAAGCACATGTATTTTTATATGCACAAATAGAATCCTACCTGGTTTCACACATACATTCTTGTGAGGTGGCTGACTTGGCAGATACAAATTGTGAGAAGAGATCACTTCTCCTAAAGGCTGTTGGAACTAAAAATTCAACCCATGGGTGACCTTCCTAGATGAACAACATTATACATAATCCATGTTCAGTATAATGAATATTTTTTGATATGCAGATGAGTTATTTTTCATGATGAATTTCAATTGGCATATATATTGCTACATTATAATGTGTGTGTGTTTGTGTCTATATATATATAGTCTCCAGATTTTCAAAATATGAAATATAAGTGTCTTACTATACACTGCCTACATTCATTCATGTTCCTGTATGGGGATATATAATCAATTTTTCACAAGATTATTCTTAGAAATATACATCCACTGAAATACATATTTGTTTCCTAGTACTGAAAACTAACTTCAGGGAATGGTGCTAAGAAATCCTAATATTTCTACAGTGACTCACCCAGTTTAACATCAATGCAAGTAGACACCTATGGGACATGATGTGTATTTTGAAGTTCATTTTTATTCAACACTGGTACATTACTATTTCTGCAGTTTATGGGCAATATAGGATATATCATTTCATCCACAATTTTACAAATTTATAGGCATTTGGTTCAATTTCAATCACTTCCTACTTGAGAAGACATGTATTCCTCCATGTTTCTTGACTGTTCTTTTCATGAGATTCTTTCCAAACACATTATTTTCGATTTCCATAATCACTTTTGAAACAAAACTCACACACTCTTCATAATAAACCGTAACACTAATATTATCATTAGATGTATAACTGTTCGGAATGAATGTATGTATATCAATGTAAGATTTCTTGTATATTTTCAGATATCAATTCAATCCATTATTTAAATTTTGAACCAGTTATATTATTTATTCACAGTATGGTCTATTAAAGAATCATCTCTATATTCATAGACCCAGGGTATACCTATTTGTATCCCCAATACTAATTTATAAGCCTTTAAAATATTGCTTTCAAAAATGGTGGAAGAAATATTCTAGTCACCTGATATACATATGCATTTCATCACAGAAATATTCCTGACAAAAAATGCAAGTGTCACACTTATGATTGTACCAAAGCCTATATTGAAAGTGAGCATGTATTACTAACAACATCCATGTCCTGATTCACTAATGATCTCGAATATCATTCCTATTGGTGACTACATATTTGTTTCTTCCTAAGATTGTATATTCAAACTCAACCCTGTTAAAAATGTCTTATCCTATCACTCTCTTTGTACTTTGCCTGATTTCCTAATATCTCTATTGATATCTGCTTTCCTACACATTTTCCTCAGTTCATCACTGTGGCTGACTCTTCACATATGCTGAAATTTACATTCACTCTCTAACCAAAACCCTATATCTAAAGTCTTTTGATCCAACTCCTTGGTTCACTCAAATGGGTTCTTCAAATCCCTTCAGAGGGTAGCCCATAGGTGCTCGGGTTTTCTCATGACCCCAATTCTCATAAAGAATCTATACCCCACAGAGAGTAGGCCTCAAATTGGAGAAGTAGAGCAGTATTAATGGCAGGCCTATTTGATCACCCCTCGTTCACAGGAAGGGTTTCCATGCCACCCTGACTTTAGGCAAATGAGTGGCAAGTGAGCTTATTTTGAACACTGTCTTGGGCTGCGCCCCTCATGGAAACCTCCAACCAGAGTTTATTATTACTGTCTATATGGAAGAAGATGAGGGCCATGTTGGAGTGTTTTGGTTTAATTGTGGTCATTTGTGTTACGGTTGGAAAAGATTCCAGGGTCAACCTGGGCTTTAACTCTTGTGTGATTCCCTTTAGAGACTGAGTTCTGGAACAGATCTCAGCGACGTATTGGCATGAATTGTGTTTGGAATTTAGGAGGCCACACATGAGAGTTGCCCTTGGAGACTGAGATCTAGGCCCAGGTTGGCTTTCCAAAGAGCACTGGGATTCTCAGCCAGGATATCACATGACTTTATTCAGAAAGACTTAGCAGCCATAGTTGAGAGTCAAAACACACATGGACCTCAATTTTAAACCTCAATGGGCCTGGCTTCATGTGACCTTTTGGCCACTCCTTGGGAAGCCTTGCCTGTGAGAGTTGTCCCGAGCTTTCATTGAAATGAACTTCCTCACTATTTCATGGTTCCTGAATGAATTGAAACCCACAGTGCCTCCAACTTCATCCTTGAAAATTGGCTAGATAAACACCATAAAATTTTTGATATTCCTATGAACAGGTGGCACTAGAGAATCTGTGGATGTCTGTTGCTGATCACGAGTATACCAGACAGTGCCCTGATTGACTGGGTTTCATGAAAATGTTGTAGAACAGAGATGCCAGAAAGTTGGAGCCTGCTGAGTAGTGGGCCTAGAGCAGTGGTTGGCAGGTGTATGATAAAACATCTGTCATGGGGCCACATGGATCTTCCCTTGGCTTCCAAATGGATTGTGACTGACATGGTGCAGCCAGCAGACCCTTAAAAATAAAGGGATCTTGTTATATGGAGAGGTTTCATGGCAATGTTCAGAATCAGGTTGCTATGGACATGAGTGCAAGCTTTTTGGGATAGAAGCCTGGTTGGTGCATTCTCCTGCAGACCCTCACTCACCACACATGAGAGTACTCCCTCTAGGACTGTGTCCCAGTTTATCTCCTTGTACTTCATGAAGCCAATACCAAACTCAGAGTACTGCAGTAAATAACACCACAAAAATTCGAGTATGACCAAATGGCTTCACAGACCACACGGTTAGACACTTAGACCCCAGTGGCCTCAGTTTACCTACAAAGAGAGAATTCAGAACTGCTGCCTCATGTTCAATAGAAAATAAGGAACCATGTCATCCAGGTCACATAGATGCTGACCCAGATTTGATGGTCTCACTACAAAGGAAGCGAAAGCTCCTGACAACAACAAATATTTCAAGGGCCCAAACTCAGAGGCAGTTTCTCAAAAATTTATTAGGCCACCAGAGCTCCATGTTTGTGGAGTGTTTATCCTTTCTTTTACATTTGGAAACTCCTCTACCACCTCCAAGGTTGTGAACTCCATTCATTTTTTTTCCAGATATATATTCACAGATTTTCAAACTATTCTCCACTAATTGTGTCTTACTTGTGGTGAAAGAAATATCAAGGCATTGTTGTAGAGGACAGTGGGAAGATTTTTGTCTAGCATATATTTGTATACACATTAGATTCATTTTCCTATTTTCTATTTGAAATACTGAATTCCTGACAGTAAGCCATACCCTAGTAGACTCTGACTGTTCCCGGGTGCCTATGGTTGGTATACCATTCTAACTTGTGAATGTGACACAGGAAGCAGGGGCAGCTTCCATGTCATGGAGCCATTGGAAGCAAATGTTAGAACAAAGTGGTTGCCAAGGCAGTGACCTCATTCAGTTCCTGAAGGAAGTGACCTACCTCACTTCCTTGGTGATGGAACCCTCTGAACTTGGGATCCAGGAAGCCAGGCACCAAGAGCCAGTCCCAGTCCCTTTCCCAGTGGGTTCACTTGTTTGGATTTACCAAGGAGAGAGTCAGTCTTTCTTGTGGATCACTAAATGCCAGGAAAGCTCTGAAGAGGGGCCTTTCCTGAGAAAGCAGGTAGTGACTCACCGATGGCTCCTGAAAACTTTAGAGAGTTGGTAAAGAGGACCAGATCTGATACAGGACAGGCCATTTCGGGGGAACATAGTATGGCCTATCAGTCTGAGGACACTCTGGTTACTCACAGACCTATGTGGGTAAAAGATATGCCTTTGTGGGTGTACATGTGAGTTTATGGTTTTGTCTCATGTTCTGAGAATAGGTAGGAAAGGCAGTTTGTTTGGTTTGGAGTGGACTGTTTTTAATAAGTCATTTGACATGGTGAGTGATTCTATGTCTGTGTATCCCACTTTGTCGGTGGTTGTAGATATGAGAAAAGTGAATGCATCAATGCATGTGTCCTTACAAGTAGAAAGCATTCCAGCACACATCCTGCCCAATTTATGAATGGACTGTTGCTTGCCTTATCGATGGGCAACACCTACTATTTTCCTTAGTTCCTGTTTTCTTCCTGAATTCTGGCCATTCTCCAGAATAGGCTCATTTTTTTTTGTCCAAGATATGTACCACCTCCCAGCTCTGTGACATGGCCATTTACTGGATACCTGAAATGAATGGGGAGGATCTCAGAAAACTCAGATATCAGTGTGACCAGGAAAGTCTCAGTAGAGAAACCCTGCTTTGTGCCTTTTGCTTACCTACTGTTCTGTTGACCTGAATGTCAGGTAGGTCTTTGCCTCAGACCACCAGTTTGTGAAGCCTGAAGAAACTGCTTTCAAATGGAAATGAATGAGCATCACCCGTGGCTCTTAGATTAATTGCTTTAGAAAAGGATGTGTCTAAATCATCCTCTCAGCTCTGTGTGAGGCTGTGGCTTAGAATCTCAGCACCTGATGGATCTAAAGAAAGATCCCATGTGTGCATCCAAAACCAAAATGGCAAAAAGATCAGACATTGTGGATGAAGTCTCTTGCTTCCTCTGTTAGGCTCCTCACCTCCATCAAGTACGAATAGGGATCCTTTGGGTCTAATGAGTTCTTCAAAGACGAGAAAAGGTGCTTGGGTTTCACATGACTCCAAATCACATAAAGAATCAATACCTCACGTTCAGTAGGCCTCAAAAAGGAGAAAAAGAGCATTATTAATGGCAGGCCTATTTGATCAATCCTGGTTCACAGGAAGGGTGTCCAGGAAACCCAGACTTTAGGCAAATGAGGGGCAAGGGAACTTATTTTGGACACTGTCTTGGGCTTCGCCCCTTGTGGAAACCTCCAGCCAGAGGTAATGATGAGTGTCTATATGGAAGAATATAAGGGCCATGTGGTAGTTTTTTGGTTTTAATTGAACATGTTAATAACACTAACCATACATTGTTCCATAAATTTAAGTATTCAGAAGAGCAGGGACAGATTTGTTCTTACAATACAGGAATGTAGGGGATCTTCAACCTGCTGAAAACCTCAAAGGTCAATGCAGAAATTATCCCTGGAGAAGATGTAGGCAGCTATGAAGGACCGGAGAGAGCAAAGGTAATCTTCCATGGAAAACAACCTGGTCAGGATGAAGGGTTGAGTCTGAATCAGACTCTCTATCCTTAACGTAGAGGAGATGGAGCAAACTGGGCCTGTGTGGAGAGCTGTTCCTGGGTACCTATGGTTGGTATACCATTCTAACTTTTGAAAGTGTCTCAGGAATTAGGGGCAGCCTCCATCTCATGGGACCCTTGGAAGCAAGTGTTAGGACAAAGTGGTTGCCAGGGCAGTGACCTCATTCAGTTCCCGAAGAAATGACCTTCCTAACTTCCTTGGTGATGGAACTCTCTGAACTTGTGATCCAAGTAGCCAGGCACCCAGAGCCAGTCCCAGTCACAGTTCCAGTGGGCTCACTTGTTGGATTTGCCAAGGACAGAGTCAGTCATTCTTGGTACCTACTGATGTGAGGATGGCCAAATGCCAGGAGTGCTCTGAAGAGGGGCCTTTCCTGAGAAAGCAGGTAGTGGCTCAACACTCGCTCCTGACAACTTCACAGAGTTGGCCAAGGTGACCAGATCTGAGGCAGGACAGGCCATTTCGGGAGAACACAGTATGGCCCACAAGTCAGAGGACATTCCGGTGAGTCACAGACCTACTTGGGGGAAAAAGTTGAATTTGTGAGTTTGGGTGGGGTTTGTGGTTTTGTCTCATGTTCTCAGAATAGGTAGGAAAGGAGGTTTGTTTGGTTTGGAATTATCTGATTCTTCTAAGTCCTTTGACAATGCGAGTTTTTCTATGTCTGTGTATCCCACTGTGTTAGTGGTTGTAGACATTAGAAAAGAGAATGCATCAATGGATGTGTCCTGTCTAGTAGAAAGCTTCCCAGCATTCATCCTGCCCAATTTATGAATGGACTGCGGCTTGCCTTATGGATGGGCAACACCTGCAATCTTCCTAAGTTCCTGATTTCTTACTCAATTCTGGTCAATCTCAAGAATAGACTCATGGTTGTGTGTCCAAGATATGTACCACCTCCAAGGTCTGTGAAATGGCCATGTACTGGACAGCTGAATGGAATGGCCAAGCATCTCAGAAAACTCAGATAGCAGTGTGACCAGGAATATCTCAGTGGAGAAACCCTGCTTTGGGCCTTATGCATACATATTTTTCTGTTGCCCTGAATGTCAGGAAGGTGTTTTCCTCAGGCCAACACTTTTGGAAGCCTTAACAAAAGACTTTTCAATTGGAAATAAATGTGCATCTCCTGTGGCTCTTTGCTTAATTGCTTTGGAAAGGGATGTGTCTGAATCAGCCTCTTGGCCCTGTGTGAGGCTGTGGCTTAGATTCTATGCACCTTATGGATCTAAAGAAAGATTCCATATGTGCATCCAAAACCAAAATGGCTAAAAGTAGAGTCATTGTGGATGAAGTCTCTTGCCTTCCTCTGGTAGGGCACTTACTTCCATCAAGGAAGAATAGGGATCCTTTGTGTCAAATGGGTTCTTCAAAGCTCTGCAGTGGCTTGCCCATAGTTCTTGTGTTTTCTCATGCGTCCAATTCCCAAAAAGAATTTAAAGCCCTCAGTCAGTAGGCCTCAAATTGGAGAAGTGGAGCAGTATAAATGTCAGGCCTATTTGATCACTCCTGGTTCATAGGAAGGGTGTCCAGGCAAACGTGACATTAGGCAAATGAGGGACAAGGAAGCTTATTTTGGACACTGTCTTGGGCTGTGCCCTCATGGAAACCTCCAGCCAGAGGTTATGATGAGTGTCTATATGGAAGAAGATGAGGGTCATGTGGGAGTGTTTAGGTTTTAATTGTGAGAGATTACTGGTTCAACCTGGGTTGAATTCTGGTGTGATTCCCCTTAGAGACTGAGTTCTTGAACTGACCTCAGAGAAGAATTGTGTTAAGATTTTCGGAGGCAACGCATGAGAGTCGCCATTGGAAGCTGAGATCTAGTCCCAGGGGGACTTTCCACAGTTCACTGGGAATCTCAGCCAGAGAATCACATAATTTTATTCTGAAAGACTGGGCAGCCACAATTGAGAGTCAAAACACACATGGACCTCACATTTTAGACCTCAATGGGCCTGGCTTCAAGTGACATTTTGGCCACTATTTGGGAAGCCTTGCCTGTGAGAGTTCTCCAGAGCTTTCATTAAAATGAGATTCCTCACCATTTAATGGTTTCTGAATAATTGAAACCCACAATGCCTCCAACTTCATCCTTGAAAATGGTTACATAAATATCATGAAATTTTTAAAATTACCATGACCAGGTGGCACTGGAGAACCTTTGGATGTCATGTTGCTGATCATGAGTATACCAGAGAGTGCCTAGATTGACTGGGTTTCTTTAACATGGTGTAGAACACAGATGCCACTAAGTTGGAGTCTGCTGAGAAGTGGACCTAGAGCAGTGGTGGGCAGGTGTGTGAAAAAACATCAGTGGTACGGCCATGAGGATCTACCATTGGATTCCAAATGCCTTGTGACTGACATGGTGCAGGCAGCAGACCCTTCTATGTAAAGGCATCTTGTTATATGCAGAGGTTTCAGGGCAATGTTCAGAATCAGGTTGCTATGGTCAAGGGGGAAAGCTATGTGGATAGAAGCCTGGTTGGTGCATTCTCCTGCAGACACTGACCCACCACACGTGACAGAACTCCCTCCAGCACTGTGTCCCAGATAAACTCTTGTATTTCATGAAGCAAACACCAAACTCCCAGTGCAGCAGCAAGAAACACAACGAAAAGTGGATCATGACCAAATTGCTTCACAGTCCAAACGGGGAGACACTTAGCCCCCAGTGGCCACAGTTTACCTGCAAAGAGAGAAACCAGCACTGCTGCCTCATGTTCATTGAAAAATAAGATGCCATGTCCTCCAGGTCACATAGATGCAGACCCAGCTTTGATGGTCTCACTAGAAAGAAGCTAAAGCTCCTGAAAACAACATATATTTCAAGTGCCCAAACTCAGAGGCATTTCTCAAGAAGTCTTTAGGCCAGCAGAGCTCCATGTTTGTGGAGTGTTTATCCTGTCCCTTACTTTTGGAAACACCTCTACCACCTCCAAGGTTGTGAACTTCTGAGGATTTTTCATTGAATATATGTATTCACACATTTTCTAATTCTTCTCCTCTAATTATGTCTTTCTTGGTGCGAAGGTAATGTCAAGGCATTTTTCTGGATGAGAGTGGGAAGATTTTTGTGTAGCATATATTTACATACACATTGGATTCATTTTCCAAATTTCCATTAGAAATACTGAATCCATGACACTAACCACTACATTACTAGACTTTGACTACTAATCCTAATATGATGGAGAATAAAAACCCAAACAGAATAGAAATATAAGCATTTCAGAGGATGCATGTTGTATAGTGGGACTTGCCTTTTGCATTATATAGGGTAGGAGTTATAAATCTAGTCAATTTTCTGTTGAAATATTTCTCCATGTATTTCTAAAGTTAACAAATATGTGAATACCTGACTCCCTTTCTCTGCAGCCTATTCAGCACATGTAATTTTATATGCACATATAGAATCCTACCTGGAATCACACGTACATTCTTGTGAGAGGGCTCACTTGGCAGATACAAATTGTTAGAATAGTTCACTCTTCCTAAATGATGCTGGAACTGAAAATTCAACCAATGGGTGAGCTTCCTGGTTGAACAACTTTACACAAAAACCCATGTTCAGTAAAATAAATATTTCTGATCTGTGGATGATATATATTTCATGGTGAATTTCAATTGGCATATATATTCCTACTTTTTACAGTCTGTTTGTGTGTGTGTGTGTGTGTATACATACTCTCCAGATTTTTCAAAATATGAAATATGTGTCTTATTATACACTCCCTAAAATAATTCATATTCATGTATGTGGATTTTTAATCAACTTTTCACGAGATTATTCCCAGGAATATTCACACACCTGAAAAACATATTTGTTTCCTCGTACTGAGAACTATCTTCAGTGAATGGTGCATACAAATCCCTGTATTTCTGCAGTAACTTACCCAGTTTAACATCAATGCAAATAGATTTCTATGGGACATGATGTGTATTTTGAAATTCATTTTTATTCAACACTGGTACATTGCAATTTCTTCCGTTTATGCACATCATAAAATATATATTTCATCTAGAAATACGAAAATTAATAGGCATTTGTTTCATTTTCAATCACTTCCTGCTTCAGAACACATGTATAACTCCGTGTTTCTTGACTGATCTTTTCATGAGGTTTCTTTTTCGATTTCCTTAATCATTTTTGAAGCAAAACTCACACACTCTTCATGATGAACCATAACCCTAATATTACCATTAGATGTATATTTGGTTTTAATGAATGTATATATATCAATATAAGATTTCCTCTATATTTTCATTTATCAATTCAATCCATTATTCAAAGTTGGAACCAGTAATACTATTTATTCACAGTATGGTCTATTCATGCATTATCTCTATATTCATAGACACAGGGTACACCTATTTGTACCCCGAGTACTAACTTATACGTCTTCACAATATTGCTCCCAGAAATGGTGGAAGAAATACTCATGTCACCTGATCTACATGTACATGTTATCACAGTAATATTCTGGAAACAAAATGCAAAGGTCACAGTTATGATTGTACCAAAACCTAAATGAAAAGTGAGCATGGATTACTAAAAATATTCCTGTCCAGGTTGCTACCGCTCTCAAATGTCAATCCTATTGGTGACTATATATTTGTTTCCTCCTAAGATTATATATTCAACCTCAAGCCTGTTGAAAATGTGTAATCCTATCACTCACTTTATACTTTGCCTGATATCCTAATGTCTCTATTGATTTCTGCTTTCCTAAATATTTTCCCAGTTTATCATTTTGACTGACTCTTCACATGTGCTGACATTTAAATTCACTTTCTAACCGAAGCCCAATTGCTAAAAACATTTCCTCCAAAACCTATAATCACTATTCTTTCTAAACCTACCGACACTTTTCCTAATCCTACCGACTATAGCTTTTTGACTGGATATTCTCGTGACATTCAATCATCCAAGGTACAAGGTCCTATGACATTGTATATGGATTTATTTAAGACATCTGTGCAGAACGTAAGTCAAAGCTAAGTATCCCAATTAAAGGCCCAATGCCCTTCTGGGCTTCAAATTTTACCTAGATTTCTGTTTTCATACTTATATTTCACCTAAATATTCGTGTAAATATCGCACATTCCCAATACCATTATTCATCGCTCAGAATGATTCTTAATCCAAATCGAACCTGTTATTAAACCTAACCAAACACTGTTCCCTCAATCTAACTTTACAGAAGAGCAGCGACAGAGTTGGTCTTACAATACAGGAATGTAGGGGATCTTCCAGATGCTGAGATCCTCAAAGTTTTAAGCAGAAACGATCCCTGGAGAAGACATAGGCAGCTATGAAGGACCTGAGAGAGCAAAAGTCATCTTCCATGGCAAACAACGTACTCAGGATGAAGCATTGTGTCTGAATCAGCCTCTCTTTTCTTAATGTAGAGAAGAGGGACCAAACCAGGCCTGTGTGGAGAGCTGTTCCCGGATTCCTATGGTTGATATACCATTCTAACTGTTGAAACTGTCTCGGGAAGTAGGGGCAGCCTCCACCTCATGGGAACCTTGCAATCACCTGTTAGGACAAAGTGGTTGCAAAGGCAGTAAACTCACTCAGTTCCTGAATGAAGCGACCTACCTCACTTCCTTGGTGAAGAAACTCCCTGACCTTGGGCTCCAGGAAGACAGAGAATACCAAGACCTTGTCACAGTTCCAGTCCCAGTGGGCTCCATTGTTTGGAAAAACCAAGGATAGACTAAGTATTCCTTGGTACCTACTGATATGAGGATTTCAAATGCCAGGAGAGCTCTGAAGAGGGGCCTTTCCTGAGAAAGCAGGTAGTGGTTCACCGCGACCAGATCTGAGACAGGACAGGCCTTTTGGGGGAACATAGTATGGCCCACCAGACAGCGGACACTCCAGATAGTCACAGACCTACTTGAATGAAGGAGGTGCGTTTGCGCGTGTGTGTGTGATTTTGTGGTTTAGTCTCTTCTTATGAGAATAGGTAGGAAAGGCGGTTTGTTTGGTTTGGAGTGGACTGCTTCTTGTAAGTCGTTTGACAAGGCGATTTTTTGCATGTCTTTGTAACCCACTGTGTTCGTGGTTGTAGACCTTAGAAAAAAGAATGCATCAATGTGTCCTGTCTAGTAGAAATCTTCCCAGCATTCATCCTGCCCAATTTAGGAGTGGGCTGCCCCTTGCCTTATGGATGGGCAACACCTGCAATCTTCCTAAGTTCCTGATTTCTTCCTCAATTCTGGTCACTCTCAAGAATAGGCTCATTGTTTTGTGTCCAAGATATGTACCACCTCCAATCTGAGTGACATGGCCATGTACAAGATAGATGAAGGGAATGGCGAGCATCTCAGAAAACTCTAATATCAGTGTGTCCAGGAAAGTCTCAGTGGATAAACCCTGCTTTGGGCCTTTTGCTATTGTTCTGTTGCCCTGAATGTCAGGAAAGTATTTGCCTCAGGCCATCCCTTTGTGAATCCTGAAGAAAACAGTTTTCAAATGGAAATAAATGGGCATCAACTGTGGCTCTGTGCTTAATTGCTTTGGAAAGGGATGCGTCTGAATCAGCCTCTTGGTCCTATGTGAGGCTATAGCTTAGATTCTCAGCACCTGATGGATCTAAAGAAAGATCCCATGTGTGCATTCAAAACCAAAATGGCAAAAAGATCAGTAATTGTGGATGAAGTCTCTTGCCTTCCTCTGTAAGGTTCCTGACCTCCATCAAGTGAGATTAGGCATTCTTTGGGTCAAATGAGTTCTTCAAAGCCCTGTGGAGGCCATTAACAGGTGGCACTGGAGAACTCTTAAATGGTCTGTTGCTGATCATGAGTATACTAGCCAGGGCCTTTATTGACTGAGTTTCATAAAAATTATCTAGAACAGCGATGCCAATAAGTTGGAGCCTGCTGAGTAGTGGACCTAGAGCAGTAGTGTGTGATAAAATATCTGTGGTGGGACCATGTGGATCTGCTATTGACTTCGAAATGGCTTGTGACTGACATGGTGCAGCCATCAGACCCTTCTATGTAAAGGCATCTTGTTATATGGAGAGGTTTCAGGGTAATGTTAAGAATCAGGTTGCTGAGGTTAAGGGTACAAGCTATCTGGTATTGAAGCCTGGTTGGTACATTCTCCTGCAGAACGTGACCCACAACACGTGACAGAACTTCCTCCAGCACTGTGTTCCAGTTGAACTCATTGTATTTCGTGAAGCAAATACCAATGTCCCAGTTCAGCAGCAAGAAACACCACAAAAGTTGGAGGATGAACAAATGGCTTCAGAATCCACATGGGGTGACACTTAGCCCCCAGTGGCCACAGTTTACATACAAAGAGAGAAATCAGCACTGCTGCCTCAGGATCATTGGAAAATAAGGAACCAAGATCTTCATGTCACATAGATACAGACCCAGCTTTGATGGTCTCACTAGAAAGGAAGCTAAAGCTTCTGACAAACACATATATTTCAAGTGCCCACCCTCAGAGGCAGTTTCTCAAGAAATCTTTTGGCCAACAGAGCTCCATGTTTGTGGAGTGTTTACCCTGTCCCTTACTTTTGGAAACTGCTCTACAACCTCCAAAATTGTGAACTCCTGAGCATTTTCCACTACAGATAATTATTCAAAGATTTTCTACCTCTTCTCTTCTAATTGTGTCTTAATTGGGGTGAAGGTAATTTCAAGGCATTGTTGTGGATGAGAGTTGGAAGATTTTTTTGTAGCACATATTTGCATACACATTGGATTCATTTTCCAATTTTCCATTCGAAATACTGAATTCCTGACACTAACCCATAACCTACTAGAATCTGACTACTAATCCTAATATGATGGAGAACAATAACCCAAACAGAAGAGAAATCCAAGAACTTCAGAGGAGGCATGGTGTATAGTTGAACTTGCCTTTTGCATTATATAGTGTAGGAGTTATAAATCTAATCAATATTTTGTTGACATAGTTGTCCATGTGTTTTTAAATTTAACAAGTATTTGAATTCCTGTCTCCGTTTGTCTGTAGCCTATTCAGCACATACATTTTTATATGCACATATAGAATCCTACCTGGTATCAAATGTACATTCTTGTGAGGTGGCTGACTTGGCAGATACAAATTATGAGAAGAGATCACTCCTCCTAAACGCTGTTGGAACTGAAAATTTAACCTAAGGGGGAGCTTCCTAGTTGAACAACATTATACACAAATCCATGTTCAGTAAATTAAATATTTTTGGATCTTTGGACGATATGTATTTCTACATCAATTTCAATTGGCATATATATTGCTACATTTCAATGTCTCTGTGTGTATATGTGTTTGTTTGTGTGTGTGTGCGTGTGTGTGTGTGTGTATATATATATATATATATATATATATATATATATATATATATATACATATACACTCTCCAAATTTTTAAAAATATGAAATACTTCTGTCTTCTTTTACACACCCTAAATTCATTCATATTCATGTATGTGGATTTATAATAAACTTTTCACAAGATTATTCTCAGAATTATTCATCCACCTGAAATACATATTTGTTTTCTAGTACTGACAAGTAACATCAGTGAATGGTGCATACAAATCCTAATATTTCTACAGTAACTGACCCAGTTTAACATCAATCCAAGTAGATTACTATGGGACATGATGTACATTTTGACGTTCATTTTTATTCAACACTGGTACTTTACTGTTTCTTCAGTTTATTCACATTATAGGATATGTATTTCATCCACAAGTTAGCAAAATTATTTGCATTTGTGTCACTTTCAATCACTTTCTACTTCAGAAAACATGCATTCCTCTATATTTCTTGACTGGTCTTTTCATGAGACTTCTTTCCAAACACATTATTTTCCTTTTCTATTCTCACTTTTGAAGCAGATCTCACACACCTTTCATGATAGAATATAACCCTAATATTACCATTAGATGTATAACTCATTGGAATGAATGATTCTATATCAATATAAGATTTCTTATATATTTTCAGATATCAATTCTATCAATCCATTATTTGAAGTGGAATCAGTTATATTATTTATTCACAGTATTGTCAATTCATGAATTACTTCTATATTCATAGACACAGGGTACACCTCTTCGTACCCCCAATACTAATTTATTTTTTTTATTTTGCATTCTTTATTAAAGTATTTTTATATTATTTTCAACAACATTTGAAACAACAGGATTTTCTAAATAGACTTGTCTTTAGCATACCCAGATGAAAAAATATAATTCTATTTCATATCCCTTTGTGGGATAATGTGGGTTTTTTGTACTGAAAAAATGCTAGGAATATTAGAATATATGATCCGTTAGCCAACTTTGTTTGTTTGTTTGTTTGCTTTTGCAAAGCTAGGAATTGAACCCTAGTAGTAACTAGTAATTCTACTCATTCAGAAAAGTTAGTGTGTCATTTTATTGAAATAACCATACTGGATATTAAATAGATACACATGTGATACAATAGATTGCATGGTATATAAATTTGTATCTCAGTAAAGCTGTAATTAAAATAAAATTTAAAGTATTGAAATTCAGGCAAAGGATAGGAAAGATATTTGTGTCTGTTTTTCAGAAGTTTATTGTCATCCATTTAAAAAATCTTTTAAAAGAGATTGCATTTGAACAAAAGGTATTGTTTAGTGTGCTTTCTCTGTATTCTTAGTGGTTCTTCACTATTACTATTTTATTCACACCCTCTTAATTTCTTATTGTTGAGCCAATTCTGCATCTAAATGTAGTGGCAAGATATATTCAGGAGTCTGGTGCAATAGTGCATGCCTGAAATCCCAGCTACTAAGACCCTTTCTCAAAACAACAAAAAAGTAGTGGGGGTGGGGAGCATGGATGTAGTTTAGCAGTCAAGTGCTTTCCGAAGCATGTGGAGGCCCTGGGTTCTATCTGAAGCACCGCAAAAGCAAAACAAACAAAAGACGTATTCCAGAGATTTTGATTATTTCTGCAGGAGACATGCAGTCAAGACTAAGTAATTTGAAACAGGAGTGGCACAAGAAGTGGAAGATAAAGTATCAATTTTTTTTTCTTTTTTTTTTTGGTTAGAATTAGTTCACTTTGCATTCCTTGCGTATGCGCCTCTACCTTTGGAACCACATTGGTAAAAGTTTGTGTAAGAATTGTTTGTTGTCATATCCTAGAGTCCTCAATTTATACGTCTTCAAAATATTGCTCCCAGAAATTGTGGAAGAAATACTCATGTCACCTGATCTACATATACATTTTATCACAGTAATATTCGGAACACAAAATGCAAAAGTCACACTTATGATTGTACCAAAGGCTAAATAGAAAGTGAACCTGTATTATTAAAAACATTCATGTCCAGGTTGCCTAATACTCTCAAATGTAAATCCTATTGGTGACTACATATTTGTTTCTTCCTAAGATTATATATTGAAACTCAACCCTGTTGATAATGTCTAATCCTATCACTCACTTTATACTTTGCCTGATTTCCTAATGTCTCTATTGATATCTGCTTTCCTACATATTTTCCCCAGTTCATCATTGTGACTCATTCTTCACATGTGCTGACATTTACATTCATTCTCTAACCGAAACCCTATTACTAAAGAACTTTTGGTCCAAATCCTATTCTCACTCTTCTTCCTAAACCTAAGGACTATATTCCTAATCCCACTGACTATCCCTTTTTGACTGGATGTTCTCTTCTACATTCAATCATCCAAGTAAAGGTCGGTCGAGTGTCGGAAGAGGAGACCACCAAGAGTCTATCTCTTGTAACAGCAAAGGGTTTATTGGGGGTCCAGCATGCTGGGGCTCAGAGTTCACTTGAAAAGAGTAGAGAGCCCTGAGAACAGCTTAAGCAGAGGTTAAATACTTTCCCTTGCGAGTGCAGGGAGGGAAGTTTATTGATGTGTCAGGGCGAGTCGTCAATTTGCATGCAACCTGGTGAAGGAGTACATTCTGCAGTTTGACAGTTGGGGACAGCACATTCTGGGAACAAGATTGGCAAACATTTCTCAAGATTTCAACAGTGTTTTGTTAAGCGTACAGAAAAACAGGAAGTGACAACTACATATTTTATTAACCTTTCATTAGACACTTCTTTTTCTGGCTACTTTTAATCATAAAAATGATCATTGGGGGGTGTCACATTCTATGTCTGCTAGTGGGGTATTACCATTAGTTTAACTTGTCCAATTTGAGCTTGGAGAAAATAAATTACATGGTTGAGCAAGCAGGGTTTAATAGTTAGCAATAATATGAGGATTATTATTGGACCGGCCAGGGTTGATAAATGCGTAGTTAACCAGGGGAACTTTGTGAACCAAGCTTCAAAACACCCTTTTTTGGCCTCTCTCTGTCGTTGACGCTCTTCAAGTCATCTTTTTAATTTACTCATAGATTTTTTTACAACTCCAATATGGTTGGCATAAAAACAACATTCTTCCATCAATGCAAAACAAAGGCCCTCTTCTCACATGAAGAGGAGTTCCAATCCTCGACTGTTTTGTAAAACAACTTCAGAGAGATAGGTTTAAGATTCCTGCAATGCTGTTCTGGAGGTTTCTAATATCTTTAAGTTTTGGTCTATAGCTGCTTCTATTTGGGTCATTTGTTTTGTCCCATGGACCAAGGCAGTGGTTCTTGTGTCCACCCTTGCAGCAACATGTATTCCTAATAGGATCGCAAAAGTGAGTGATATATGTTCCCAGTGGAACTAGGTTTTATGCCCCCCCTATTTGATCTTCAAATGAACCTGTGTTGATAGAGCACTCTGGGAAACATTTGCACAACTACACAATTAATCACATCTGTTGACCACTTCATGAAAACATAAACAATGTTTTAAGTATATAGAATTATACTGTTGTAAGGACGGACAAGGCAAGGCACCTAAGATAGTACCAAAGACAGGAAAACAGTCCTATTTGTTTGCAACCAGATTCAGAGGGCATTACTACTGTTGTAATCAATTAAATCCCCGGAACCCCAAGTTTAGGTACTTTCAGAATTTTGTACCCAACATATAAGGGAAGGGGCTCAGAAGTTCACAGTCTTAAGCAGTTCACAAAAAGCAGTTTGTATTCTGTTTTTTTCCTCTGTTGTGGGAAAGTTAACTTTTCAAGGACACCTGGGTGAGGGAGAGCATTATATTCCCTTTATTTTTTCCCCCTCCCAACTGTTACCATGGAGCCCAGTTGGTAACTTCTTTATCTTACAAATGTAGCCATCTCTGTGAAGCCTCAGCTCAAGGCCAAGGCCTTGTTCACATATTTTGTGAAAAACTAGTAAGGTGGTGTCTAGCTTAGGATTGCTGATTTTTTTAGCCAGTGGCCAAGTAGAATAGGGCAACATGAAAAGAGGAAGTTTATGTACTTAGAAATTTTTTATAGGGACTCTTTTTCTGAAAGTCCTAAATTCAGCTATGTTGAAGATTTCTGGAGAAGGTCAGTTAAGACATTTCTGTGGGCCTGGTACAGAGGGGGAAGACGGGGAAGGCGTGGCTGTGAGCAGCTCCGTGGATCTGAGAATGAGGTAGGAGAGATGTAAAAGAATAATGGGAAAGGGGTTTTGGATTTTTCTAGGAACAAATCTTGAGCAGTACAACAGGTAGAGCAGAGGGTAAGATGGGAGTTAGTATCCCCAAAAGCCTGTGAGGGACTTTAAATACTTAGTAACCTGTTTTCAGTGATGACAAAGCAACTTTAAAGGCCATTTACATTACATCTTCGATAAGGGTCTGAGGGCTCTCCTCAGCTGGTTTGAGCTTTGTGTTAGCTAGTAAGAGGACCTGGTGGGACCCGGTGCAGGCAATGACAAGAGAAGAGAGGAGTGAGTGGGTTAAGTTGTACCTCAGTACCTGCTACCTTAACAAGGGGGCAATGGTCATAGAATGGGCGGAGGTTTGGGTTTTTGATCTAGTAATTGGAGGGGAGAAATCAGGTTGCTTAAGTGAGAGTAAGAGCAGAGAGTATGGAGCAGATGGCTGAGGGTGAGGATCTATTGGAGAAGCATAGTTCAGGATGTGAGCAAAGGAGGGAAAAGGCCTCCACATAGGGGAATCTCCTTTCACACTTTTGAGCACTTGCAAAAGTTAAAAAGGTCACGCAGAATTTGAGGATCTAGAGACCCCTCTGGGGGCTTTCAATTTTGGTTATCTAATTGGATATGGCCAATGCTGTGTACAGAATTTGATGAGGAGTTTGGGTTCCATCAAGCAGTCCCTGAATGCTCACATCCCCATGACTTACAGAAGAAGTCGGCTTCCCCCCAACACAGCCGTGACTGTTTGTGGCTTTGATAGTCCGCCAGGCAAACATAGTAATCTAGGCTAGCCAAACTGCATCTGGCTCGCGTGTCCCTACATCCATAATATTTGTTTCCATTATCTATGGTAGAGAAGGGATTTAATGGAATTTTAGTGGGATCCACTTCATCAGTGATATCCCAATGGAAAAGACCTATAGCCAGCTGACAAATGTCTCTGTGGAGAGATGGCGACCATGTCCTTAAGTGGGCGGTATGCAAGATAGACCATACTTCTTGTCCAGTAAGATTTGTGATCAGCCATTGCTGCTGAATGGGCTGATGAGGGTTAGGACTACTGGTGGTCAAGGGGAGAGTCTATAGCCTTATTGACAAGGCAAATACACAATTTGAAAGGGTTACCTGTCTTTTACAGTTTCCAGCCAGAGTCTGGACAGGGCACAGGCTTGAGATGAGAGGTATGGATCCAGGAAGTGATTCTGTCTACCTTTACTTCTGTAGGTGTTATAAGTAGCACCATCTATGGTCCCTTTCAGCGGGGTTCCATGGATGACACCTGATGTCGTCTAATGTAGACAAGTCTCTTTCTTGATATTGATGTTGATTCCCCTCGTCCCCAGGTTGGTAGGCAGTGACCATCTGTCTTCACAGGTATCTGTGTGGTCCTGGCTGAAAGACAATATCTCTGACTTTTTAAATTAGTGGGAAGTAGAAAGATCCTTCTAGGGTCCATCCAAATCCAATGGTGAGCCATTCTGAGGCACAGAGAGTCTGCCAGGTCCAGCGTTTTACTAAAAAAGAAAGATTCTGATCCCTTAAGCAAACTTTGGTGCAGTGATCAAGGGTCAGAGACAGAGGCATTGAAGTGCTCTGTCCCATAATGAAAGATACACAAACAGTAAAAGCAACAACACACGACACAGACAAGACAAGACAATAAAGACAGGATATGGAAGTCCAACACTGAGACCAGGACTTAGTAGTTGGCAGAACCCGATCGGTTGGCAATAACGAATCTGAAACAAAATATCACTGAGTCATGGAGACTATTGTTCCTCAATTTTCTGAGTCCTCTATGACGTCACCCAGGGACTTGGCCTGTGGCTCTGTGACATGACTGTCAGCCATTGTTGGAGAGAGCTCACGCTCTTCATTGACATCCATTTTGCCAAGCCCTGACCTGAAACCTGACCAGAAAGAGGCACCTTACTTACCCTGAGAGGAGTTCGTTGGGGTCTCTTGTCCACCGCTGCCGGATCTCAGTGGAACCTCCATATGTAAAGGTCCGGTGACAATCGGGGGAAGAGACCACCAAGAGAGTGTCTCATGCAAAAGCAAAGGGTTTATTGGGGGTCCAGCATGCTGGGGCTCAGAGCTCACTTGAATAGAGCAGAGAGCCCAGAGAACAGCTTAATCAGAGCTTATATATTTTTCTTGGAGAGGGCAGGGGGGTAAGTTTATTGATGGGTCCGGGCGAGTGAGCGGTTTGCGTGCAACCGGTTGAGGGAGTACATTCTGCAGTTTGGCAATTGGGGACAGCACATTCTGGGAATAAGATTAGCAAACAGTTCTCAATATTTCAAAAGTGTTTTGTTAAGCATACAGAAAAACAGGAAGTGACAAGTACTTATTTTATTAACCTTTCACTGCGAACTATACTTTGCCAGAATTCCTAATGTCTCTATTGTGTTTGTTAAAGTTCATTTTTATTCAAACCTGGTACGTTATTATTTCTTCAGTTCATGGACATCATAAGATATTTCCTTTCATTCACAAGTTCACAAATTTATAAACATTTGGTTCACTTTCAATCACTTCCTCCTTCAGAAGACATATGTTCCTCCATGTTTCTTGACTGGTCTTTTTACTAGACTTCTTTCTAAACATATTATTTTCGATTCCATAATCATTTTTGAGGCAAAACTCACACACTATTCATGATAAATGATAACCCTAACATTACAATTAGATATATAACTGGTTGGAATGAATGTATGTATATCAATATAAGATTTCCTATATATTTTCAGATATCAATACAATCCATTATTTAAATTTGGAACCAGTTATATAATTTATTCACAGTAGGGTCTATTAATGCATCATCTCTATATTCATCAAAACAGGGTAAACCTAATAGTATCCCCAGTACTAATTTATAAGTTTTCAAAATACTGCTCACAGAAATGGTGAAAGAAATACTCATGTCACCTTAGCTACATATACATATTATCACACTAATATTCTGGACACAAAATGCAAAGGTCACACAGAAGATAATTTAAGCTAAGTATCCCAATCAAGGGCCCAAAGTCCTTCTGGGCTTCAAATATTACCTAGATTTCTGTTTTCATACTTATATTTCACCTCCATGTTCTTGTAAATATCACAGGTTCCCAATATCATTCTTCATCCAGCAAAATGATTCATAACCCAAATCGAACATGCTATTAACCCTAACCATTCTGTAAACTGAGATTGTTCACTCAATCTCACTTTACAGAAGAGCAGGGACAAAGTTAGTATTACAATACAGGAAGTTAGGAGATCTTCCACCTGCTGAGTACCTCAAAATCCATGCAGAAATGATCCCTGGAGAAGACGTAGGCAGTTATGAAGGACCTGAGACAGCAAAAGTCATCTTCCTTTGCAAACAACCAGATCAGGATGAAGGGATGTGTCTGAATCATCCTATCTCTTCTTAATGTAGGGAAGATGTATGAAACCAGGCATGTGTGGAGAGCTGTTCCCAGGTGCCTATGTTTCTATACCATTCTAACTTGTGAAAGTGTCACAGGAAATAGAGGCAGCCTCCTTTTCCTGAGACACTAGGAAGCAACTGTTAGGACAAAGTGGTGGCCAAGACAGTGGCCTCATTCATTTTCTGAAGAAAGTGACCTCACCTCACTTTTTTCATGATGGAACTCTCTGAATTTTGTGATCCAGGAAGCCAGGCACCAAGAGCCAGTACCAGTCCCAGTCCAAGTGGGCTCACTTGTTTGGATTTACCAAGTAAAGAGTCAGTCTTTCTTGGTACCTACTGATGTGAGGGTGGCCAAATGCCAAGAAAGCTTTGAAGAGGGTCCTTTCCTGAGAGGGCAGGAAATGGCTCACCACTGCCTCCTGAAAACTTCACAGAATTGGCCAAGGAGACCAGATCTGAGACAGGACCGGCCATTTCTGGGGAACATTCTATGGCCTACTAGTCAGAGGACACTCCGGATAGTCACAGACATACTTGGGGAAGGAGGTGACTTTGTGTGTGTGGATGTCAGTTTGTGGATTTGTCTCATATTCTGAGAATAGGTAAAAAAGGAGGTTTGTTTGGTTTGGAGTGGACTGTTTCTAGTAAGTCATCTGACAAGGAGACTGTTTCTATGTCTGTGTATCCCACTGTGTCCTTAGTTGTAGATATTAGAAAAGAAAATGGCTCAATGGGTGTGTCCTGTCTAGTAGAAAGCTTCACAGCATTCATCCTGCCCAATTAATGAATGGACTAAGGCTTGACTTATCCATGGCAACACCTAGTATCATCCTAAGTTCTTGAATTCTTCCTGAATTCTGGCAACTCTCCAGAAAGGCTTATGGTTTTTTTTCCGAGATATGTACCACCTCCAAGCTCTGTGACATGGCCATGTACTAGTTAGCTGAAAGGAATGGAGAGCACACCAGAAAACTCAGATATTGGTGTGACCAGGAAAGTCTCTATGGTGAAACCTGGCTTAGGGCCTTTTGCTTAACTATTGTTCTGTTGCCCTGAATGTCAGGAACCTCTTTGCCTCAGGCCACCCCTTTATAAAGCCAGAAGAAAACAATTTTCAAATGGAAATGAATGGGCATCACCTGTGCCTCTTTGATGAACTGTTTTGGAAATGGTTATGTCTGAATCAGACTCTGGGCCCTGTGTGAGGCTGTGGCTTAAATTGTCAGCACCTCTTGCTGATCATGAGTGTACCAGATAGTGCCTTGATTGACTGGGATTTATGAAAATGGTGTAGAACAGAGATGCCATTAAGTTGGACCCTCCTGAGTAGTGGGCCCTGAGCTGTGGTGTGCAGGTGTGTGATAAATCATCTGTAGTTGCGCCATGTGGTTTTGCCATTGATTTCCAAATGGTTTGTCACTGACACGGTGCAGTGACCAGACACTTATATGTAAAGGTGTCTTGTTAAATGGATAGTTTTCAGGGCAATGTGCAGAATCAGGTTGCTATGGAGAAGGGGGCAAGTTATGTGGGAATGAAGCCTGGTTGGTGCATTCTCTTGTAGACCCTGAAAAACCACAAATGACAGAACTCCCTCCAGGACTGTGTTCCAGTTGAACTCCTTGTATTTTGTGAGGCAAATACCAAACTCTCAGTGCTGCAGCAGGAAACTCTACGAAAATGGAGGATGAACAAAAGGCTTCACAGTCCACACAGGGAGACACTTAGACCCCAGTGGCCACAGTTTACATACGAAGAGAGAATTCAGCACTGCTGCCTCATGTGTATTGGAAAGCAAGAAAGAATGTCCTCCAGGTCACATAGATGCAGACCCAGCTTTGATGATCTCACTACAAAGGAAGCTAAAGCTAATGACAACATATATTTCAAGTGCCCATCCTCAGAGGCAGTTTCTCTAGAAGTCTTTAGGCCAGCAGACCTCCATGTTTGTGGAGTGTTTACCCTGTCCCTTACTTTGGGATACTTCTCTACCACCTCCAAGTTTGTGAACTCCTGAATATTTTCCATTCCAGATATGTATTTACAGATTTTCTAACTCTTCTCCTCTAATTGTTTCTTATTTGGCGTGAAGATAACGTCAAGGCATTGTTCTGGATGAGAGTGGGAAGATTTTTGTGTAGCACATATTTGCATACACATTGGATTCATTTTCCAATTTTCCATTTCAAAGACTGAATCCCTGACACTAACGCATACCCTACCAAACTCTGACTACTAATCCTAATATGATGAAGAAAAATAACCCAAACAGAATAGAAATACAAGCACTTCTGAAGAGGCATGGTGTATAGTTGGACTTGCCTTTTGCATGATGAAGTGTAGGTGTTATAAACCTAGTCAATTTTTCATTGAAATAGTTCTCCATGTGTTTTTTTCCTTTAATATTTATTGTTGGTTCTACAAAACATTACATAGTTCTTGACATGTCATATTTCACACTTTGATTCAAGTAGGTTATGAACTTCCATTTTTCCCCGTATACAGATTGCAGTATCTCATCAGTTACACATCCACTATTTTACATATTGCTATACTAGTGTCTGTTGTATTCTGCTGCCTTTCCTGTCCTCTACTATCTCCCATCCCCTCCCCTCCAATCCTCTCTCTCTACCCCATCTATTGTAATTCATTTCTTCCACTTGTTTTTGTCCCCTTTCCCCTCACTTCATCTTGTATTTAATTTTGTATAACCATGAGGGTTTCCTTCCATTTCTATGTAATTTTCCTTCTCTTTCGTTTTCCCTCCCACCTCTCACCCCTGTTTAATATTAATCATCTTCTCATGCTCTTCCTCCCAACTCTGTTCTTAGTTACCCTCCTTATATCAAAGAAAACATTTGGCATTTGTTTTTTAGTGATTGGCTATCTTCACGTAGCATAATACGTTCTAATGCCATCCATTTCTCTGCAAATTGTATGATTTTGTCATTTTTTAATGCAGAGTAATACTCCATTGTGTATAAATGCCACATTTTTTTTTAATCCATTCATCTATTGAAGGGCATCTAGGTTGGTTCCACAGTCTTCCTATTGTGAATTGTGCTGCTATGAACATAGATTTATCAGTGTCCCTGTAGCATGCACTTTTTGGGTCTATAGGGATTAGACCAAGAAGGGGAATTGCTGGGTCAAATGGCGGTTCCATTCCCAAGTTTCCAAGAAATCTCCATACTGCTTTCCAAATTTGCTGCACCAATTTGCAGTCCCACCAGCAATGTACAGGTGTACCCTTTTTCCCACATCCTCGCCAGCACTTGTTGTCGTTTGACTTCATAAAGGCTGCTAAGCTTACTGCAGTGAAATGGTATCTTAGGGTGGGTTTGTTTTGCATTTCTGTGAATGCTCGAGATGGTGAGAATTTTTTGATGTACTTATTGATTGATTGTATGTCCTCCTCTGAGAAGTGTCTGTTCAGGTCCTTGGCCCATTTGTTGATTGGGTAATTCATTTTCTTATTGTTAATTTTTTTGATTTCTTTGTATAACTCTGGATATTAGGGCTCTATCTGAAGTGTGAGGAGTCAAGATTTGTTCCCAGGATGTAGGCTCCCTTTTTACCTCTCTTATTGTTTCTTTTTCTGAGAAAAATCTATTTAGTTTGAGTAAGTCCTGTTTGTAGATTCTAATTATTAACTCTTATGCTATGGGTGTCCTATTGAGGAATTTGGAGCCCGACCCCACAGTATGTAGATCATAGCCAAAGTTTTCTTCTATCAGACGCCGTGTCGCTGATTTGATATCAAGCTCCTTGATCCATTTTGAGTTAACTTTTGTGCATGGCGAGAGAAAGGGATTCAGTTTCATTTTCTTACATATGTAATTCCAGTTTTTCCAGCACCATTTGTTGAAGATGCTATCCTTCCTTCAGTTTATGCTTTTAGCTCCTTTATCAAATTTAAGATTGCTGTAATTTTGTGGATTGATTTCTGTGTCCTCTATTCTGTACCATTGGTCCACCCGCCAGTTTTGGTACCAGTACCATGCTCTTTTTGTTACTATTGCTCCGTAGTATAGTTTGAGGACATGTATCGCTATACCGCCTGATTCACACTTCCTGCTTAGAGTTGTCTTTGCTATACTGGGTCTTGTATTATTCCATATGAATTTCATAATTGTTTTATCTATTTCTACAGGAAATGCCGTTGGGATTTTGATTGGCATTGCATTAAACCTATAGAGAACTTTTGGTAATATCGCCATTTTGATGATGTTAATTCTGCCTATCCATGAACAGGGTATATTTTTCCATCTTGTAAGATCTTCTTCTATTTCTCTCTTTAGGGTTCTGTAGTTTTCATTGTGTAAGTCTTTCACATCTTTTGTTACGTTGATAACCAAATATTTTATTTTATTTTTTTTGAGGATACTTTCAAAGGAGTGGTTGTCCTCATTTCCGTTTCAGAGGATTTGTTGCTGATATTCAGGAATGCTTTTGATTTATGATTGTTGATTTTATATCATGCCACTTTGCTGAATTCATTTATTATCTCTAATAGTTTCTTGTAGACCCTTTTGGGTCTACTAGGTATAGAATCATGTCATCTGCAAATAGTGATAATTTAAGTTCTTCTTTTCCTATTTTTATGCCTTTAATTTCTTTCATTTGTCTAATTGCTCTGGCCAGTGTTCGAGAACTATGTTGAACAGAAATCGTGAGAGAGGGCATCCCTGTCTTGTTCCAGATTTTAGAGGGAATGCCTTCAATTTTTTCTCAATTCAGAATGATACTAGCCTGAGGCTTAGCATAGATTGCTTTTACAATATTGAGGTATGTTCCTGTTATCCCAGTTTTTCTAGAGTTTTAAACATAAAGGGATGCTGTACTTTATTGAATGCTTTTTCTGCATCTATTGGGGTGATCATATGATTCTTATTTTTAAGTCTATTGATGTGGTGAATAACATTTATTGATTTCCGTATATTGAACCAGCCTTCTATCCCAGGAATGAATCCTACTTGATCATGTTGCACAATTTTTTAAATATGTTTTTGTATCTGATTCGCCAGAATTTTATTGAGGATTTTTGCATCTAGGTTCATTAGAGAGATTGGTCTGTACATTTGTTTCTTTGAAGGGTCTTTGTCTGGTTTAGGAATCAGGGTGATAATGGCCTCCTCTGCTGTATACCCATTCAGTCCTGGGCTTTTCTTAGTTGGTAGTCTTTGGATGGTTTCTTCTATTTTCTCAATTGATATTGGTCTGCTTAGGTTGTTTATATCCTCCTGACTCAATCTGGGCAGATCATATGACTTAAGAAATTTATTGATGCCTTCACTATCTTCTAATATAATTTCTGATTATCTTCTGTATTTCAGAAGTGTCTGTTGTGATATTGCCTTTTTCATCCCTTATGATAGTAATTTGACTTCCCTCTCTTCTTCTCTTCATTAACATGGCTAAGAGTCTGTCGATTTTATTAATTTTTCAACTTTTAGTATTTTCAATTTTTTCAATTGTTTCTTTTGTTTCGATTTCATTAATTTCAGCTCTGATTTTAATTATTTCTTGCCTTCTACTTCTTTTTCTGTTGTTTTGCTCTTCTTTTTCTAGGATTTTGAAATGAACTATGAGATCATTTATTTGTCATTGTTTTTTTTTTTTCTTTTTTTAAGGAAAGAACTCCAAGCAATGAATTTTCCACTTAGAACTGCTTTCAATGTGTCCCATAGATTCTGATATGTTCTGTCTGTCTTTTTCATTTATGTCTAAGAATTTTTTTTATTTTTCTCCTTGATGTCTTCAATAACCCATTGATCATTCAATACGTATTGTTCATTCTCCAAGTGATGCATGAATTTTCCTTCCTTCTTTTATTGTTGATTTCAGTTTCATTCCATTACGATCAGATAAGATGCCTGGTATTATCTATACTCCTTTATATTGTCTAAGAGTTGTTCTGTGACATAATATATGATCTATTTTTGAGAGGTATCCATGTGCTGCTGAGAAAACAGTGTAACTGCTTGATGTTGGGTGGTATATTCTATATATGTTAATTAAGTCTAGGTTATTAATTGTGTTATTGAGTTCTATAGTTTCCTAATTCAACTTTTGTTTGGAATATCTGTCCAGTAGTGAGAGAGGTGTGTTGAAATCTCCCATGATTATTGTATGGTGGTCTACCAGACTCTTGAACTTGAGAAGAGTTTGTTTGATTAACATAGCTGAACCATTGTTTGGGGCACATATATTTATGATTGTTATGTCTTGTTGGTGTATGGTTCCCTTGAGCAATATGTAGTGTCCCTCTTTATCCCTTTTGATTAACTTTGTCTTGAAATCTATTTTATTTGATATGAGTATGGACACTTCTGCTTGTTTCCGAAGTCAATATGAGTGATATGATTTCTCCCAACCTTTCACCTTTAGTCTATATATGTCTTTTCCTATCAAATATGTCTCCTGTAGGCAGAAAATTTTTGGGTCTTCTTTCGTGATCCATTCTACTAGCCTGTGTCTCTTAATTGGTGAGTTTAAGGCATTAACATTTAGGGTTATTTTTGAGATATGGGTTGTTCTCCCAGCCATATTTGTTTATTTATGTTACTAAACATGGTTTGTTTTTCTCTTTGATTATTTTTCGCCCCTTTACTGTACTACCTCCCACTGTTGGTTTTCATTATTATTTTCCATTTCGTCTTCCTATAATGTTTTGCCAAGGATCTTTTGAAGAGATGGTTTTCTAGCTGCAAATTCTTTTAACTTTTGTTTATCATGGAAGGTTTTAATTTCATCTTCCATCCTGAAGCTTAAAATCGCTGGATACACAATTCTTGGTTGGAACCCAATTTCTTTCAGTGATTGAAAAATGTTATTCCAGGATCTTCTAGCTTTCAGAGTCTGTGTTGAAAGATCAGCTGTTATCCTGATTGGTTTACCCCTAAATGTAATCTGCTTCCTTTCTCTTGTAGCTTTTAAAATTCTCTCTTTATTCTGTATGTTTGGCATCTTCATTATAATATGTCTAGGTGTTTATCTCTTATGATTTTGCACATTTGGGGTCCTGTAGGCTTCTAGGATTTGGGATTCTGTCTCATTCTTCATGTCTGGAAAGTTTTCTCATATTATTTCATTGAATAGATTGCTCAATCCTGTGGTTTGGACCTGTATACCTTCCTGTATCCCAATTACTCTTTAGTTTGGTCTCTTCATGTTATCCCATATTTCTTGGATGTTCTGCTCATGGTTTCTTAACAGTCTTGCTGAGCTTTCTATGTTCTTTTCAAGTTGAAATACTTTGTCTTCATTGTCTGATGTTCTATCTTCTAAGTGATCTACTCTGCTGGTAGTATTCTCAATTGAGTTTTTAAGTTGGTTTATTGCTTCCTGCATTTCTATGATTTCTGTTTGTGTGTTTTTTATAACCTCTATCTCCCTGTATAGTTGATCTTTTGCTTCTTGGATTTGTTTATGTAATTCATTGTCAAAGTGATCTTTCATTGTCTCATTTTGCTGTCTAATGTCTCCCTGGAGACTCCAGATCATCTGAAGCAAGTATATCCTGATTCTTTATCTGACATTCCATATGCTGCAGATATTACCTCTTCTAATGTTGATTTGACCTGCGTTGCTTGTGGTCCTTTCTTTCCTTGTCTTTCCCTACTGTTCACGTTTTTTTCGGCTTGGTGAAACTTTTGTGTTATTGAATTTTACCCCTAAATGTTTATATTGCTATTGTATTCTTGAAAAGTCTCCCTCACAGGCGTAAGCAGCGGCTCTGCCCCTCCTCCAATTGGGGCAATGTGCCTACCACACCAGCACGCCGCTGGGCCTGTTCTGCTTCTTGGTAGCTGGTCCGCCTACCTTGCAGGAGCGGGCAGTTGATCTACCCCTCTGCGGGTGCTGGTCCTGTTCAGCCAGTGGGTAACAGGTCCAGCTACCTTGCAGGCACAGGCGTCGGCTCTGCCCCTCCGCGCTCCGCTGGGCCTCTTCTGTCTGTGGGTTGCAGGGTTGTCTACATTGCAGGCGTGAGTGGCATCTCTGCCCCCCCCCCAAACCGGGGAGATGTGTCTACCACGCTGGTAGGTCGCTGGGTCTGTTCTGCCTCTGGGTGAGAGGTCCACCTGCTTTGCAGGCACGGGCAGCGGCTCGGCCCCTCCCCAAACCTGGTTATGTGTCTAGCACCCTGGCGGGGCCTAGCACCTGGTCTGTCGGTGTTCGCAGGTCCACCTACTTCGCAGGCGTGGGGGCTGGCTCTGCCCCTCTGAAGGCAGTTGGTCCGCCTCAGCCGGTGGGTCGCAGGTTCACCTATCTTGAAGTTGCAAGGGGTGTCTCTGCCCCTCCGCGGTTGTCTGGGCCTGTTCTGCCTGTGGGTCGCATGTCCGCGTTCCTTGCAGGCTTGCAGTGGCTCTGCCCAACCCCCAACCAGGGTGATGTGTGTTTCACGATGGCGGGCCGCTAGGCCTGTTCTACGGGTGGCTCGCAGGTCCGCCTTCCTTACAGGCGCGGTTGGCGGCTCTGCCCCTCCCTTCTCCATGTGTTTTTAAAGTTAACAAATATGAGAATTCCTGTCTCCATTTCTCTGTACCCTATTCAGCACATGCATTTTTATATTCACATATAGAATCCTACCTGGTATCACATGTACATACTTGTGAGGTTGCTGACTTTGCAAATACAAATTGTGAGAAGGGATCACTCCTCCTAAATGCTGTTGGAACTTACAATTCAAACTATGGGTGAGCTCCCTAGTTGAACAACATTATACATAAATCGATGCTCAGAAAAATGAAGATTTTTGGATTTGTGGATGATATATAATTCATGATGTATTTCGATTGGCATATATATTGCTACTTTTTAATGTATACGTGTGTGTGTGTGTGTGTGTGTGTGTGTGTGCGCATATATATATGTATAAACTCTCCAGATTTTTCAAAATATGAAATGTATGTGTCTTATTATATACTCCCTAAATTCATTTATGTTCATGAATGTGGATTTATATTCAACTGTTCATAAGAATGTTCTCAGAAATATTAATCCACCTGAAATACATATTTGTTTCCTAATACTGAAAACTAACTTCAGTGAATGGTGCATACAAATCCTAATATTGCTATAGTAAATGACTCAGTTTAACGTCAATGCAAGTAGATTCCAATGGGACATGATATGTATTTTGACGTTCATTTTTATTCAAAACTGGTACATTAATATTTCTTCAGTTTTTGCACATAATAGAATACATATTTCATTCACAAATTCACAAATTTATAGGCATTTTTTTCACTTTCAATTACTTCCTGCTTCAGAACATATGTATTCCCCCAGGTTTCTTGACTGCTCTTTTAATGAGACTTCTTTCCAAGCACATTATTTTCAATTTCCATAATCATTTTAGAAGCAAAGCTCACACACACTTTATGATAAACCATAACAGTGATATTACCATTAGATGTATAACTGGTTGGAATGATTGTATGAATATCAATATAAGATTTCCAGTATATATTCAGATATCAATTCAATCCATTATTTAAATTTGGAACCAGTTATATTATTTATTCACAGTATGGTCTATTCATGCATTTTCTTTATATTCATATAACACAGAGTATACCTATTTGTACCCACAATACTAAATTATATGTCTTCAAAATATTGCTCCCAGAAATTGTGGAAGAAATACTCATGTCACCTGATCTATATATACATTAATCACAGTAATATTGTGGAAACAAAAAGCAAGGTCACACGTATGATTGTACCAAATCCTAAATGGAAAGTGAGCATGGATTAAAAAAAATCCATGTCCAGGTTGCCTAATGCTCTCAAAAGTGAATCCTATTGGTGACTACATATTTGTTTCTTCCTGAAATTACATATTCAACCTCAACCCTGTTGAAAATGTCTTATCCTATCACTCACTTTATACTTTGCCTGATTTCCTAATGTCTCTATTGAAATCTGATTTCCTGTATTTTTCCCCAGTTCATCATTATGACTGACTCTTCACATGTGCTGATATTTACTTTCACTCTCTACCCAAAACCCTATTGCTAAAGATCTTTTGGTCCAAATGCTATACACACTCTTCATTCTAAATCTACCGAATATCTTCCTAATCCACCAACTATCCCTTTTGGACTGGATTTTCTCTTCGACATTCAATCATCCAAAAGACAAGGTCCTATGCCATTGTATATCAATTAATCTGAGACACCTGTGCAGAACATAATTCAAAGCTAAGAATCCCAATAGTGGGGCCAATTCCCTTCTGTGCTTCAAAAATTACCTAGATTTCTTTTTTCATACTTATATTTCACCTATATATTCTTGAAAATATCGCAAAATTCCAATACCATTATTCATCCAAGAGAATGATTCCTAACCCAAATGGAAGCTGTTATTAACCTTAACCATACAATGTTTCCTCAATCTAACTTTACAGAAGAGGAGGGACAGAATTAGTCTTCCAATACAGGAGTGTAGGGGATCTTCCACCTGCTGAGAACCTCAAAGTTCCATGCAGAAATGATCCCTGGAGAAGATGTAGGCAGCTATGAAGGACCTGAGAGAGCAAAAGTCATCTTCCATGGCAAACAACCTGGTCAGGATGAAGGGAAGTGTCAGAATAAGCCTCACTCTTCTTAATGTAGAGAAGATGGACCAAACCAGTCCAGTGTAGACAGCTGTTCCCGGCTGCCTATGGTTGATATACAATCCTCAGTTGTGAACGTATCACAGGAAATAGGGGCAGCCTCCATCTCATGGGAACCTTGGAAGCAAATTTTAGGACAAAGTGGTTTCTAAAGCAGTGACCTCATTCAGTTCACAAAGGAGGTGACCTTCCTCACTTCTTTGGTGATAGAACTCTCTGAACTTGGGATCCAAAAAG
The DNA here is from genome assembly GCF_048772815.1 of Callospermophilus lateralis. Lineage (NCBI taxonomy): Eukaryota > Metazoa > Chordata > Mammalia > Rodentia > Sciuridae > Callospermophilus > Callospermophilus lateralis. The sequence continues at coordinate 159,535 of NW_027514502.1, read as the reverse complement.
CCAGGCTACCAGAGGAAGTCCCAGTACCATTCCCAGTGGGCTCACTTATTTGGATTTACCAAGAACAGAGTCAGTCTTTCTTGGTACCTACTGATGTGAGAATGGCCAAATTTCAGGAAAGCTCAGAAGAGGGGCCTTTCCTGAGAAAGCAGGAAGTTGCTCACAGCTGGCTCCTGACCACTTCACAGATTTGGCCAAAAAGACCAGATCTGAGACAGGACAGAACATTTCAGGGAACATAATAAGGCCCACAAGTCAGAGGACACTCCGGATAGTCACAGACCTCTTTGGGGGAAGGAGGTGCCTTTGTGGGTGTGGGTGTGAGTTTGTGGTTTTGTCTCATTTTCTGAGAATAGGTAAAAAAGGCGGTTTGTTTGGTTTGGAGTGGACTGTTCCTAGTAAGTCGTTTCACAAAGTGAGTGTTTCTATGTCAGTGTATCCCACTGTGTCTGTGGTTGTAGACATTTGAAAAGAGAATTCATCAATGGATGTGTCCTGTTTAGTAGAAACCTACCCAGCATTCATTCTGCCCAATTGATGAATGGACTGTGGCTTCCCTTATGGATGGGCAACACCTACTAATTTCCTAAGTTCCTGTTTTCTTCCTGATTCTGGCCACTCTCCAGAATAGGCTCATGGTTTTGTGTCCAAGATATGTACCACCTCCAAGCTCTGTGACAAGGCCATGTAATGGATAGCTAAAGGGAATGGCTAGCATCTCAAAAAACTCAGATATCAGTGTGACAAGGAAAGCCTCAGTGGAGAAACTCTGCTTTGGGTTTTTTGCTAACCAATTCTTCTCTTCCCCTGAATGTGAGGAAGGTCTTGGCCTCAAGACACTGCTTTGTGAAGCCTGAAAAAAACAGTTTTAAAATGGAAATAAATGGGCATCACCTGTGGCTCTTTGTTAATTTCTTTGGAAATGGATGTGTCGGAATCAGTCTCTTGGCCCTGTGTGAGGCTGTGGCTTAGGTTCTCAGCACCTGATGCATCTAAAGAATGATCCCATGTGTGCATCCAAAACCAAAATGGGAAAAAGATCAGTAATTGTTGATGAAGTCTCTCGCCTTCCTCTCTTAGGTTCCTGACCACCATCAAGTGAGAATAGAGATCCTTTGAATCAAATGAGTTCTTCTAAGCCCTGCAAAGGCTATCCCATACATGCTTGTGTTTTCTCATGACTCCAAATCACATAAAGAATCTATACCTGACAGTCAGTAGGCCTCAAATTGGAGAAGCAGAGCAGTATTAAAGGAAGGCATTTTTGATCCCTTGTGGTTCACAGGAAGGGTGTACAGGCCACCCTACCTTTAGGAAAATGACGGGCAAGTGAGGTTATTTGGACTCTGTGTTGTGCTGCGCCCCTCATGGAAACATCCAGCCAGAGGTTATGAGGAGTGTCTATATGGAAGAAGATGAGGGCCATGTGGGAGTGTTTTGGTTTTAATTGTGGTTATTTGTGTGGAAGTTGGAAGCGATGACTTGGTCCACCTGGGCTTGAACTCTGGTGTGATACCCTATAGAGACTGAGTCCTGGAACTGACCTCAGAGAAGTATTGCCATGAATTGTGTTGGGATATTAGGAGGCCACGCATGAGAGTCACCATTGGAAACTGAGATCTATTCCCAGTGTGGCTTTCCACAGAGCACTGGGAATCTCAGCCAAGGTATCACATAATTTTATTCTGAAACACTTGGCAGTAATAGTTGAGAGTCAAAACACAAATGCACTTCACATTGTAGACCTCAATGGGCCTGGCTTTATGTGGCCTTTTGGCCACTCTTTGGGAAGTCTTGGCAGTGAGAGTTCTCCAGATCTTTCTTTGAAATGAGCTTCTTCACCATTTAATGGTTACCGAATTAAATGAAACACTCAGTGCCTCCAACTTCAACCTTGAAAGATGGGCTCGATAAATACCATGAAATTTTTGAAATTCCCATATCCAGGAGGCACTGGAGAACCATTGGATATCCTGTTGGTGATCATGAGTGTACCAGACAGTGCCTTGATTGGCTGGGTTTCACGAAAATGGTGTAGAACAGAGATTCCAGTAAGTTGGAGCCTGCTGAATAGTGGGCCTAGAGCAAAGGTGGGCATGTGTGAGATAAAACATCTGTGGTGCTTCCATGTGGATTTCCCAATGGCTTCCAAATGGCTTGTGACTGACATGGTGCAGCCAGCAGACCGTTATATGTAAATGATTCTTGTTATATGGATAAGTTTCAGGGCAATGTTCAGAATCAGGTTCCTATGGTCAAGGGGTCAAGCTATGTTGGACAGAAGCCTGGTTTGTGCATTCTCCTGCAGACCCTGTCCCACCACACGTGACAGAACTCCCTCCAGCACTGTGTCCCAGGTGAACTCCTTGTATTTCGTGAAGCAAATACTGAACTCCCAGTGTAGCAGCAAAAAATATCACAAAAATTGGAGGATGATCAAATGGCTTCACAGTCCACATGAGGAGACACTTAGCCCCAAGTGGCCACAGTTGACCCCGAAAGAGAGAATTCAGCAATGCTGCCTCATGATCATTGGTAAATAAGAAAGCATCTCCTCCAGGTCACATAGATGCAGACCCAGCTTTTATGGTCTCACTACAAAAAAAGCTAAAGCTCCTGACAACAACATATATTTCAAGAGCCCAACATCAGAGCCAGTTTTTCCAGAAGCCTTTAGGCTAGCAGAGCTCCATGTTTTTGGAGTGTTTACATTGTCCCTTACTTTTGGAATCACGCCTTCTACCTGCAAGTTTGTGAACTCCTGAGCATATTAAATTCGAGATATGTATTCACAGATTTTCTTACTCATCTCCTCTACATGTGTTACTTGGGACGAAGTTAAGGTCAAGGCATTGTTGTGGATGAGAGTCGGAAGATTTTTGTGTAGCACATATTTGCATACACATTGGATTCATTTTCCAATTTTCCTTTTGAAATACTGAATCCCTGAAACTAACAGATACCCTACAAGACTCTGACAACTAATCCTAACATAATGGAGAAAAATAACCCAAACAGAACAGAAATACAAACATATCAGAGGAGGCATGGTGTACCATTGAATTAACTTTTCCATTATATAGGGAAGGAGTTTTAAATCTAGTCAATTTTTTGTTGAAAGAGTTGTCCATGTATTTTTAAACTTATCAAATATGTGAATTCCTGTCTCCCCCATTTCTTTGTATCCTATTCAGCACACGTATTTTTATATGCACATATAGAATTGTACCTTGTATCACACATATATTCTTGTGAGGTGGCTGACTTGGCAGATACAAATTGTGAGAAAAGTTCACTCCTCCTAAACGCTGTTGGAACTGAAAATTCAACCTATGGGTGAGCTTCCTAGTTGAACAACATTATACATAAATCCATGTTCAGTAAAATGAATATTTTTGGTTACTTGGATGATATATATTTCATGATGAATTTCGATTGGCATATATATTGCTAGTTTTTAATGTCTGTGTCTGTATATATATATATATATATATATATATATATATATATATATATATATATACTGTCAAGATTTTTCAAAATATGAAATATATGTGTATTTTGGCCACTCTTTGGGAAGCCTCACCTGTGAGAGTTCTCTAGAGCTTTCATTGAAATGATTTTCCTCAACATTTAATGGTTCCTGAATGAATTGAAACCCACAGTGCCTCCAACTTCATCCTTGAAAAATGGCTCTATAAATACCATGAAATTCCCCTGACCAGGTGGCACTGAAGAACCTTTGGATGTCTTGTTGCTGATCATGAGTGTACCAGACAGTGCCTTGACTTACTCGATTTCATGAAAATTGTGTAGAACAGAGATGTCAGTAAGTTGGAGAGTGCTGAGAAGTGGGCCCAGAGTTGTGGTGTGCAGGTGTATGATAAAACATCTGTGGTGGGGCCATTTGGGTCTGCCATTGACTTCCAAATGGCTTGTGGCTTACATGGTGCAGCTAGCCGACCCTTATCTGTAAAGGCATCTTGTTATATGTAAAGGTTTCAGGACAATGTTCAGAATCAGTTTGCTATGGATAATGTTGCAAGTTATGTGGGATAGAAGTCTGGTTGGTGAATTCTCCTGTAGACCCTGACCCTCCACACGTGACAGAACTCGCTCCTGCACTGTGTCCCAGTTGAACTCCTTGTATTTCATGAAGGAAAAACCAAAAGCCCAGTGCAGCAGCAAGAAACACCACGAAAATTGTAGGATGGCCAATTGGCTTCACAGTCAAGACGGGGAGACACTTACCCCTCCGTGGCCACAGTTTACCTTCAAAGGAAGAATTGAGCACTGCTGCCTCATGTTCTTTTGGAAAATAAGAAACCATGTCCTCCAGGTCAGATAAATGAAGACCCATCTTTGATGGTATCACTACAAAGGAAGCTAAATCTCCTGACAACAACATATATTTCAAGTGCCCAACCTCAGAGGCAGTTTCTCAAGAAGTCTTTAGGCCAGCAGAGTTCCATGAATTTGGACTGTTTATCCTGTCCCTTAAGTTTGAAAACTCCTCTAAAATGCCCAAGCTTGTGAACTCCTGAGCATTTTCCATTCCAGATATGTATTCACAGATTTTCTAACTCTTGTCCTCTAATTGTGTCTTACTTGGGTGAAGGTAATGTCAAGGCATTGCTCTGAATGAGAGTGGAAAGTTTTTTTGTAGCGCATATTTGCATACACAATGGATTCATTTTCCTTTATTTCCATTTGAATTACTGAATCCATGACACTAACGCATACCCTACTAGACTCTGACTACTAATGCTAATATGATGGAGAAAAATAACCCAAACAGAATAGAAATACAAGCAGTTCAGAAGAGGAATGGTGTATAGTTGGACTTGCCTTTTGCATGATAAAGGGTAGTTGTTAAAAATCTGGTTAATTTTTAATTGATATAGTTCTCCATGTGTTTTGAAAGGTATCAAATATGTGAATTCCTGTCTCCCTTTCTCTGTTGCCTATTCAGCACATGTATTTTTATATGCACAAATAGAATCCTACCTGGTACCACACGTACATTATTGTGAGGTGGCCTACTTGGCAGATACAAATTGTGAGAAGAGATCACTCCTCCTAAACGCTGTAGGAACTGAAAATTCAAACTATGCGTGAGCTTCCTAGTTGAACAACATTACACATAAATCCATGTTAAGTAAAATAAATATTTTTGGATCTGTGTATGATAAGTATTTCATGATGAATTTTGATTGGCATATATATTGCTACTTTTTAATATCTCTGTATGTGTTTTGTGAAAAATCTGCACTCTATAGATTATTCAAAATATGAAATATATGTGTCTTATTATACACTCCTTAAATTCATTCATGTTCATGTATGAGACCACGGCTCATGCAACAGCAAAAGACATTTATTGAGGATCCAATCCAGTATGCTAGGGCTCCGTGGTCACTCAAGAAGGGAGAGCAGCCCAGATCTCCGAGCTGAGGTTGAGCAGTGCTTAAGTACACTTTTTGGGGAGGGCGAGACTTTACATATATCACAGTATCTTTTAACAAATCATCATACACTGCGGGAAAATCAAACAACAAATCCTAAACATGATTAGTTCATTCATTGGTGGGAACATGTCAGGCAGGAGGGATAGGTCAGTTCTACAGCGGGGTACAGATTCAAATTGATTAGATTAGGCCCTGCGATGCATATGTGCCAAGCCACACAGGGTCCTAGGTTATTAAACAACCAGGCGATCAGGGGGAATATTTACTGGGCAGTCCAGAAATTGTCCTACAATTTACAGGAATTTCAGGTTTTGCGTGTAGCATGGAAACTTAAAAATACCTGGTAACAGGAATTTCAGATTTTTCATGTAGCAGAGGAACTTAACAATACCTGGTCCTTTACATTTTAAATCAGGCCTTGAATCTTAGAAACTTTACAAACCCGGTCTTTACACTTTAACTTTTACACTTTAATTTCAATTTCTTTTACCCTTAAAGATCACTCCTGGTTCACAAGAAGGGTGTCCAAGCCACCCTGACTTTAGGCAAATGAGGGGCAAGGGAGCTTATTTTGGACACTGTCTTGGGCTGTGCCCCTCATGGAAACCTCCAGCCATATGTTATGATGAGTATCTTTATGGAAGAAGATGAGGGTCATGTAGGAGTGTTTTGGTTTTAATTGTGGTCATTTGTGTGGCGGTTGGAAGAGATGACTTGGTCCACCAGGGCTTGAACTCTGCTCTGATACTCCTTAGAGACTGAGTTCTGGAACTGACTTGAGAGAAGTATTGCCATGAATTGTTTTGGGATTATAGTAGGCCACACATGAGATTAGCCCTTGGAAACTGACATCTAGGCCCAGGGTGGCTTTCCACCGAGCACTGGGAATCTCAGCCAGGGTAACACATGATTTTTTTACTGAAAGACTTGGAAGTCATAGTTGAGACTCAAAACACACATTTACCTCATATTGTAGACCTCAATGAGCCTGGCTTCATGTGAACTTTTGGGCACTCATTGGGAAGCCTTGCCTGTGAGAGTTCTTCAGAGCTTTCATTGAAATGAGCTTACTCACCATTTAATGGTTCCTGAATGAATTGAAACCCACAGTGCCTCCAACATCATCCTTGAAAAATGGCTATACAAATACCATGAAATTTTTGAAATTTCCATGACCAGGTGGCACTGGAGAAACTTTGGATGTCCTGTTGCTGATCATGTGTGTACCAGACAGTTCCTTGATTGACTGGTTGTCGTGAAAATGGTATAGAACCGAGATGTCAGTAAGTTGGAGCCTGCTGAGTATTGGGGCTAGGGCAGTGGACTATACGTTTGTGAATAAATATCTGTGGTGGGACCACGTGGATCTGCCTTTGGCTTCCAAAATACTTGTGACTGATATGGTGCAGGCAGCAGACCCTTATATGTAAAGGCATCTTGTTTTATTGAGAGGTTTCAGGGCAATGTTCAGAATCTGGTTGCTATAGTCAAGGGGAAAGCTATGTGGGATAGACCCATGTTTCGAACATTCTCCTGAAGACCCTGACCAATCACACGTGTCAGAGCTCCCTCCAGAATTGTGTCCCAGTTGAACTCCTTGTATTTCATTAAGCCAATTCCAAACTCCCAGTGCAGCAGTAAGAAACACCACAAAAATGGAGGATGACCAAATGGCTTCACAGACCACACGGGGAGACACTTAACTCCCAGTGGCCACAGTTTACCAAGAAAGAATTCAGAACTGCTGTCTCATGTTCATTAGAAAATAAGGAACCATTTCCTCCAGGTCACATAGATGCAGACCCACATTTGATGGTGTCACAATGAGGAAGCTAAATCTCATGACAACTTCATATATTTCATGTTCCCAACCTGAGAGGCATTTTCTCAAGAAGTCTTAAGGCCAGCAGAGCTCCAAGTTTGTGGAGTGTTTAACCTCTCCCTTACTTTTGGAAACTGCTCTACCACATCCAATGTTGTGAACTCCTGAACATTTTCAGTTCCACATATGTAATCAAAGGTTTTCGAACTCCTCTCCACTAATTGTGTCTTACTTGGAGTGAAGTTAATGTAAAGGAATTGTTCTGGATGAGAGTGGCAAGATTTTTGTGAAGCACATATTTGCATACACATTAGATTTATTTTCCTATTTTCATTTGAAATACTGATCCCCGACACTAACACATACCCTAATAGACTCTGACTACTAATGCTAATATGATGGATAAAAAGAAAACTAACAGAATAGAAATACAGGCCTTTAATAGGAGGCATGGTATATACTTGGAATTGCCTTCTGCTTTATCAAGGGTATGTGTTATAAATCTTGTCAAATTTTCATTGTAATATTTCTCCATGAGTTTTATATGTATGTATATATATATATATATATATATATATATATATATATATATATATATATATACTCTCTAGATTTTTCAAAATATGAAAAACATGTGTCTTATTAAACACTATCTAAATTCATTCATATTCATGTATGTGGATATAAAATCAACTTTTCATAAGATTATTCTCAGAAACATTCAACCACCTGAAATACATATTTGTTTCCTCGTCCTGAGAACTAACTTCAGTGAATCGTGCTTACAAACCCTAATATTTTTACAGTAACTGACACAGTTTATCATCAAAGCAAGTAGATTCCTATAGGACACGATGTGTATATTGATGTTCATTTTTATTCAACACTGGGACATTAAAATTTCTTCATTTTATGCACATCGTAGGATATATATTTCCTCCACAGGTTAGCAAATATATAGGCATTTGTTTCACTTTCAATCAATTCCTGCTTCAGAACACATGTATTCCTGCATGTTTCTTGACTGGTCTGTTCATGAGACTTCTATCCAAACACATTATTTTCTATTTCCTTTATCACTTTAGAAGCAAAACGGACACACACTTCATGATAAACCATCACTGTAATATCACCATTAGATGTATTACTGGTTGGAATGAATGATTATATATCAATAAAAGATTTTTTATATATTTTCTGATATCAATTCAATACATTGTTTAAAGTGTAACAAGTTATATTATTTATTCACAGTATGGTCTATTCATGCATTATCTCTATATTCATAGACACAGGGTACACCTGGTTGTACCCCCAATACTAATCTATACATATTTGAAATATTGCTCCCAGAAATGGTGGAAGAAATACTCATGTCACCTGATCTACATATGCATGTTATCACTGTAATATTCTGGACACAAAATGCAAAAGCCACACGTATGATTGTACCAAAGCCTAAAGGTAAACTGAACATGGATTACTAAAAACATCCCTGACCAGGTTGCCTAATGCTCTCAAATGTCAATACTATTGCTGGCTAAATATTTGTTTCTTTATAAGATTTTATATTCAACCTCAAAACTGTTGAAAATGTTTAATTTTTTCACTCACTTGATACTTTTGCCTGATTTCCTAATGTCTCTATTGATATCTACTTTCCTACATATTTTCCGCAGTTCAACATTGTGACTGACCCTTCACATGTGCTGACATTGACATTCACTCTGTAACGGAAACACTATTGCTAAAGATCTTTGGTCCAAATCCTATACTCGCTCTTCTTCCGAAATATACTGACTATCTTCCTGATCCTATCGACTATCCCTTTTTGAGTAGATGTTCTCTACTACATTCAATCATCCAAGGTACAAGATCCTATGCCATTGTATATCGATTTTTCTGAAACATGTATCTAGAACGTAATTCAAAGCTGCGTATCGCAATCAGTTGCCCAATGCATTTCTGAGCTTCAAATCTTACCTAGATTTCTGTTTTCATACTTATATTTTATCTCTATATTCCTATAAATATTGCAGGTTCCCAATACCATTATTCATCCCGCATAATGATTCCTTACCCAATTCGAACCTGTTATTAACCCTAGCCATACACTGTTGCTTCAATCTAAAATTACAAAAGAGCAGGGACAGAGTTCGCCTTACAATACAGGAATGTAGGGTATCTTCCAACTGCTGAGAACCTCAAAGTTCGATGCAGAAATAATCCCTGGAGAAGATGTCAGCAGCTATGAAGGACCTGTGAGAGCAAAAGCCATCTTCAATGGCAAACAATCTAGACAGGAAAAAGGGATGTGTATGCATCAGCCTCTCTCTTTTTAATGTAGAGAAGATTGACCTAACCAGACCTGCATGGAGAGCTGTTCCCAGGTGCCTATTTTGATATACAATTGAAACTAGTCAAATTTTCAAAGGAAGTAGGGGCAGCCTCTATCTAATGGAACCCTTGGAAGCAACGGTTAGTTCAAAGTTGTTGCCAAGGCAGTGACCTCTTTCAGTTCCTGAAGGAAGTGACCTACCTAACTTCCTTGGTGATGGAACATTCGGAAATTTTGATGCAAGAAGCCAGGCACCAAGAGCCAGTCCCAGTCCCTGTCCCAGTGGGTTCACTTGTTTGGATTTACCAAGTACAGATCAGACCTTCTTGGTACCTACTGATGTGAGGATGGCCAAATGTCAGTAGAGCTCTGAAGAGAAGCTTTTCCTGAGATAGCAGGTAGTGGCTAACGGTTGGCTCCTCAAAGCATCACAGAGTTGGCCAAGGAGACAAGAACTGAGACAGGAGAGGCCATTTTGTGGGGAACATAGTATGGCCCACCAGTCAGAAGACATTCCGGATAGTTACAGACCTACTTTTGGGAAGGAGGTGCCTTTGTGTGTGGGTGTGAGTTTGCGGTTTTGTCTCATGTTCTGAGAATAGGTAGGAAAGGTGTTTGGTTTGGTTTGGAGTCGACTGTTTCTAGTAAGTCTTTTGACAAGGCGACTTTCTATGTCTGTGTATCCACTGTGTCCGTGGTTTTAGACATTAGAAAAGAGAATGCATCAATGGAGGTGTCCTGTCTAGTAGAAAGCTTCCCAGCATTCATCCTGCTCAATTGATGAATGGACTGTGGTTTGCCTTATGGATCTTAAACACCTACTAACATCCTAAGTTCCTGTTTTCTTCCTGAATTCTGGCCACTCTCCAGAATAGGCTCATGATTTATTGTGCAAGATATGTACCACCTCCAAGCTCTGTGACATGTCCATGTTCTTGATAGCTGAAGGGAATGGGAACATCTCAGAAAACTCAGACATCAGTGTGAGCAGTAAAGTCTCAGTGGAGAAACCCTGCTTTGGTCCATTTGCTTAACTATGGTTCTATTGCCTTGAATGTCAGGAAGGCCTTTGCCTCAGACCACCCTTTTGTGAAGCCTGAAGAAACAGTTTTCAAATGAAAATGAATGGGCATCTCCTGTGGCTCTTTGCTTAATTGCTTTGAAAAGGATGGTGTCTTAATCAGACACTAGGCCCTGTTTGAGGCTGTGGCTAAGATTCTCAGCTCCTGATAGATGTAAAGAAGATCCCATGTGTGCTTCCAAAACCAAAATGGCAAAAAGATCAGTCATTGTAGATGAAGTCTCTTGCCTTCCTCTGATAGGTTCCGGAACTCCATCAAGTGAGAATAGGATTCCTATGGGTCAAATGAGTTATTCAAATCCTGCAGAAGTACTTGGGTTCTCTCATGATGCCAAATCACATAATGAATCTATACCTGACTGTCAGTAGGCCTCAAATTGGAGAAGCAGAGCAGCATTAACAGCAGGCCTATTTGATCACTCCTGGTTCAAAGGAAGGGTGTCCAGGCCCCACTGAATTTAGACAAATGAGGGGCAAGGGTGCATATTTTGGACATTGTCTTTGGCTGCGCCCCTCATGGAAACCTCCAGCTAGAGTTTATGATGAGTGTCTATACGGCTGAAGATGAGGGCCATGTGGGAATGTTTTGGCTTTAATTGTGGTCATTTGTGTGGCGGTTGGAAGAGATGACAGGGTCCACAGGGTCTTGAACTCAGGTTTGATTCCTCTTAGAGACTGAGTTCTGGAACTGACCTCAGAGAAGTATTGCCATTAATTGTGTTGGCATTGTAGGAGGCCACACATGAGAGTTGCCTTTGAAACCTGAGATCTAGGCCCAGGATGGCTTTCCTCAGAGAACTGAAAATCTCAGCAAGGATATCGCATAATTTTATTCTGAAAAACTTGGCAGCCATAGTTAAGAGTCAAAAGACACATGGACCTCCCGTTGTAGACCTCCATAGGCCTTGCTTCCTGTGACCTTTTGGCCAGTGTTTGGGAAGCCTTGCCTGTTAGAGTTCCTCAGAGATTTCATTGAAATGAGCTTCCTCCCCATGTAATGGTTCCTTGAAGAATGGAAACCCCAAAGTGCCTCCAACTTCATTCTTGAAAAATGGATAGATAAATACCATGATATTTTTGAAATTCCCAATGACCAAGTGGCACTGGAGAACCATTGGATGTTCTGTTGCAGACAGTGGCTTGATTGTTGTGTTACAGACAGTGCCTTGATTGACTGGGTTTCATGAAAATGGTGCAGAACAGAGATGCCAGTAAGTTGGAGCCTGCTGAGAAGTGGGCCTAGAGCAGTGGTGGGCAGGTGTGTGATAATACAACTGTGGTGTCGCCATGTGGATCTGCCATTGGCTTCCAAATAGCTTGTGACTGACTTGGTACAGCCAGCAGACCATTATATGAAAAGGCATCTTGTTATATGGAGAGGTTTCAGGGCAATGTTCACAATCAAGTTGCTATGGTCAAGGGGGCAAGTTATGTGGGATAGAACCCTGGTTGGTGAATTCTCCTGCACACCCTGACCCAACACACGTGACAGAACTCCCTCCAGCCCTATATCCTAGTTGAACTCCTTGTATTTCATGAAGCAAATACCAACCTCCCATTGCAGCATGAAGAAACACCACAACCTCACCAGCACTTGTTGTTGTTTGATTTCATAATGGCTGCCAATCTTACTGGAGTGAGAAAAGGGTTCTCTTGTACATTGCTGGTGGGGCTGCAAATTGGTGCGGCCAATTTGGAAAGCAGTATGGAGATTCCTGGGAAAGCTGGGAATGGAACCACCATTTGACCCAGCTATTGCCCTTCTCGGACTATTCCCTGAAGACCTTAAAAGAGCGTATTACAGGGATACTGCCACATCGATGTTCATAGCAGCACAATTTACAATAGCTAGATTGTGGAACCAACCCAGATGCCCTTCAATGCATGAATGGATTAAAAAAATGTGGCATCTATACTCCATGGAGTATTATGCAGCACTAAAAAATGACAAAATCTTGGAATTTGCAGGGAAATGGATGGCACTAGAGCAGATTATGCTTAGTGAAGCTTGCCAATCCCTAAAAAACAAATACCAAATGTCATCTTTGATATAATGAGAGCAACTAAGAATAAAGCAGGGAGGAAGAGCAGGAAGAAAAGATTAACATTAAACAGAGACATGAGGTGGGAGGGAAAGGGAGAGAAAAGGGGAATTGCATGGAAACAGAGGGAGACCCTCATTGTTATACTAAATTACATATAAGAGGTTGTAAGTGGAATGGGAAAATAAACAAGGTGAGAAATGAATTACAGTAGAAGGGGTAGAGAGAGAAGATGGGAGAGGAGGGGAGGGGGGATAGTAGAGGATAGGAAAGGTAGCAGAATACAACAGTTACTATTATGGTATTATGTAAAAATGTGGATGTGTAACCCATGTGATTCTGCAATCTGTACTTGGGGCAAAAAAGGGAGTTCATAACTCACTTGAAGCTAATGTATGCTAATGTATGAAATTTGATATGTCAAGAGCTTTGTAGGGTTTTGAACAACCAATAAAAAAATAAAATTAAAAAAAAAAGAAAGAAACACCACAAAAAGGGCAGGATGACCAAATGGCTTCACAGTCCACTCAGGGAGACAATAAGCTTCCAGTGGCCACAGTTTACCAATAAAGAGAGAAATCAACATTGGTACCACATGTTCAATGGAAAATAAGAAACGATGTCCTCCAGGTCACATAGATGCAGATCCAGGTTTGATGGTCTCACCAGAAATGAAGCTAAAGCTCCAGACAACAAGATATATTTCAAGTGTCCAAACTCAGAGGCAGTTTTACAAGAAGGCTATTGGCCAGCAGAGTTCCATGTTTGTGGAGTGTTTACACAGTCACTTACTTTTGGAAACTCCTCTACCACCTCCAAGGTTGTGAACTCCTGTGCATTTTCCATTCCAGATATGTATTCACAGATTTTCTAATTCTTCTCTTAGAATTGCATCTTACATGGGGTGAAGGTAATGTCAAAGGATTTATCTGGATGAGAGTGGGAAGACTTTTATGTAGGACATATTTGCATACATATTGGATTCATTTTCCAATTTTCCATTTCAAATACTTTATCTCTGACACTAAACCACACCCTACTAGTCTCTGACTACTAATCCTAATATGAGGCAGAAAAATAACCCAAACATAATAGAAATACAAGCAGTTCAGAGGAGGCATGGTGTATAGTTGGACTTGCCTTTTGCATTTTAAAGGTTAGGGGTTATAAATCTAGACAATTTTTTGTTGCAATAGTTGTCCATGTGGTTTTAAAGATAACAAATATGTGAATTCTTGTCTCTCTTTCTCTGTAGCCTACTCAGCAAATATATTTTTATATACAGATAGAGAATCCTACCTGGTACTACACGTACATTCTTGTGAGGTGGCTAACTTGGCAGATTCAAATTGAGAGAAAAGATCACTCCTTCTAAATGTCGTTGGAACTGAAAATTCAACCTATGGGTGAGCTTCCTAGTTGAACAAAATTATACACAAATCCATGTTCAGTACAATGAATATTTTTGGATCTGTGGATGATATATATTTCATGGTGAATTTTGATTGGCATATATTGCTATTTTTAATGTTTCTGGGTGTGTATGTGTGTGTGTCTGTGTGTGTGTATATATATATACATTCTCTCCTTCTATTTTTCAAAATATGAAATATATGTGTCTTATATACACTCCCTAATTTTATTCATGTTCATGAATGTGGATTTATAATCAACTTTTCACAAGATTATTCTCAAAAAATTTCATCCACCTGAAATACATATTTGTTTCCTAGTACTGAAAACTAACTTCAGTGAATGGTGCATACAAATCCTAATATTTCTATAGTAACTGACACAGTTTATCATCAATGCAAGTAGATGCCTATGGGACATGATGTGTTTATCGATGTTCATTTTTATTCAACACTGGGACATTACAATTTCTTCAGTTTATGCACATCATAGGATATATATTTCATCCACAGGTTAGCAAATTTATAGGCATTTGTTTCACTTTCAATCACTTCCTCCTTTAGAACACATGGATTCCTCCATGTTTCTTGACTGATCTTTTCATGAGATTTCTTTCCAAACACATTATTTTCGAATTCCTTTATCACTTTTGAAGCAAAACGGACACACACTGCCTGATAAATCATAACTATAATATCACTATTAGATGTATAACTGGTTGGAATGAATGATTTCATATTAATATAAGATTTCTTATATATTTTCAGATATCAATTCAATACATTTTGTAAAGTGGAACCAGTTATATTATCTATTCACAGTATGGTCTATTCATGCATTATCTCTATATTCATAGACACAGGTTACACCTCTTTGTACCCCCCAATACTAATTTATACATCTTCAAAATATTGCTCCCAGAAATGGTGGAAGAAATACTCATGTCACCTGATCTACATATGCATGTTATCACAGTAGTATTCTGGACACAAAATGCAAAAGTCACACGTATGACTGTAACAAAGCCTAAACGGAAACTGAACATGGATTACTAAAAACATTTATGTCCAGGTTGCCTAATGCTCTCAAATGATCATCCTGTTGGTGACTACATATTTGTTTCTTCCTAAGATTATATATTCAACCTCAATACCATTGAAAATGTCTAATTTTTTCACTCACTTTGTACTTTGCCTGATTTCCTAATGTCTCTATTGATATCTACTTTCCTACATATTTTCTCCAGTTCAACATTGTGACTGACCCTTCACATGTGCTGACATTGAAATTCACTCTCTAACCGAAACCCTATTGCTTATGAACTTTGGTCCAAATCCTATACGCACTCTTCTTCCGAAACATACTGACTATCTTCCTGATCCTATCGACTATCCCTTTTTGAGTAGATGTTCTCTACTACATTCAATCATCCAAGGTACAAGATCCTATGCCATTGTATATCGATTTTTCTGAAACATGGATCTAGAACGTAATTCAAAGCTACGTATTGCAATCAGTTGCCCAATGCATTTCTGAGCTTCAAATCTTACCTAGATTTCTGTTTTCATACTTATATTTCATCTCTATATTCCTATAAATATTGCAGGTTCCCAATACCATTATTCATCCCACATAATGATTCCTTGCCCAAATCGAACCTGTTATTAACCCTAACCATACACTGTTGCTTCAATCTAAAATTACAAAAGAGCAGGGACAGAGTTCGCCTTACAATACAGGAATGTAGGGTATCTTCCAACTGCTGAGAACCTCAAAGTTCGATGCAGAAATGATCCCTGGAGAAGATGTAGGCAGCTATGAAGGATCTGAGAGAGCAAAATCCATCTTCATGGCAAACAACCTGAACAGGACGAAGGGATGTGTATGCATCAGCCTTTCTCTTCTTAATGTAGAGAAGATGGACCTAAGCAGGCCTGCGTGGAGAGCTGTTCCCAGGTGCCTATTTTGATATACCATTGTAACAAGTCAAATTGTCACACAAAGTAGGAGCAGCCTCCATCTCATGGAACCCTTGGAAGCAACGGTTAGGACAAAGTTGTTGCCAAGGCAGTGACCTCATTCAGTTCCTGAAGGAAGTGTCCTAGCTAACTTCCTTGGTGATGGAACTCTCTGAAATTGTGATGCAAGAAGCCAGGCACGGAGAGCCAGTCCCAGTCCCAGTCCCAGTGGGCTCACTTGTTTGTATTTACCAAGTACAGATTCAGACCTTCTTGGTACCTACTGATTTGAGGATGGCCAAATGCCAATTGAGCTCTGAAGAGAGGTCTTTCCTGACATAGCAGGTAGTGGCTAACTGCAGGCTCCTCAAAGCATCACAGAGTTGGCCAAGGAGACAAAATCTGAGAGAGGAAAGGCCATTTCGAGAGGAACATAGTATGGCCCAACAGTCAGAGGACACTCCAGATAGTCACAGATCCACTTTTGGGAATGAGGTGACTTTATGTTTGTGGGTGTGAGTTTGTGGTTTTGTCTCATATTCTGCGAATAGGTAAAAAAGGTGGTTCGTTTGCTTTGGAGTCTACTGTTGATAGTAACTCTTTTGACAAGGCGAGTGTTTCTATGTCTGTGTATCCACTGTGTCCGTGGTTTTAGACATTAGAAAAGAGAATGCATCAATGGAGGTGTCCTGTCTAGTAGAAAGCTTCCCAGCATTCATCGTTCATAAGTGATGAATAGACTGTGGCTTGTCTTATGGATAGGAAACAACTACTAACTTCCTAAGTTCCGGTTTTCTTCCTGAATTCTGGCCACTCTCCAGAATGAGCTCATGATTTATTGTCCAAGATATGTACAACCTCCATGCTCTGTGACATGGCCATGTTCTTGATAGCTGAAGGGAATGGGAACATCTCAGATATTAGTGTGACCAGTAAAGTCTCATTGGAGAAACCCTGCTTTGGGCCATTTGCTTACCTATGGTTCTGTTGCCTTGAATGTCAGGAAGGTCTTTGTTTCAGGCCACCCCTTTTTGAAGCCTGAAGAAACAGTTTTCAAATGGAAATGAATGGGCATCACCTGTGGCTCTTTGCTTAATTTCTTTGGAAAGGTATGTGTCTTAATCAGACACTAGGCTCTGGTTGAGGCTGTGGCTAAGATTCTCAGCTCCTGATAAATCTAAAGAAGATCCCATGTGTGCATCCAAAACCAAAATGGCAAAAGGATCAGTCATTGTGGATGAAGTCTCTTGCCTTCCTCTGTTAGGTTCCTGACGTCCATCAAGTGAGAATAGGATTCCTATAGGTCAAATGAGTTATTCAAAGTCCTGCATAAGTGCTTGGTTTCTCTCATGATGCCAAATCACATAAGCAATCTATACCTGACAGTCAGTAGGCCTCAAATTGGAGAAGCAGAGCAGTATTAACGGCACGCCTATTTTATCACTCTTGGTTCACAGAAAGGGTTTCCAGACCACCCTAAATTTAGACAAATGAGGGGCAATGGTGGATATTTTGGACACTGTCTTGGGCTGCATCCCTCATGGAAACCTCCAGCCAGAGTTTATGATGAGTGCCTATATGGATGAAGATGAGGGCCATGTGGGAATGTTTTGGTTTTAATTGTGGTCATTTGTGTGGCGGTTGGAAGAGATGACAGGGTCCACATGGGCTTGAACTCTGGTGTGATTCTCCTTGGAGACTGAGTTCTGGAACTGACCTCAGAGAAGTATTGCCATTAATTGTGTTGGCATTGTAGGAGGCCACACATGAGAGTTGCCCTTGAAACCTGAGATCTAGGCCCAGGATGGCTTTCCACAGAGAGCTGAAAATCTCAGCAAGGATATCACATGATTTTATTCTGAAAAACTTGGCAGCCATAGTTAGAGTCAAAAGACACATGGACCTCACGTTGTAGACCTCAATGGGCCTGGCTTCATGTGACCTTTTGGCCAGTGTTTTGGAAGCCTTGCCTGTTAGAGTTCCTCAGAGCTTTCATTGAAATGAGCTTCCTCCCCATGTAATGGTTCCCGGATGAATGGAAACCCCAAAGTGCCTCCAACTTCATTCTTGAAGAATGGAAAGATAAACACCATGAAATTTTTGAAATTCCCAATCACCAGATGGCACTGGAGAACCATTGGATGTCCTGTTGCTGATCATGAGTGTAACAGACAGTGCCTTGATTGACTGGGTTTCATGAAAATGGTGTAGAACAGAGATGCCAGTAAGTTGGAGCCTGCTGAGTAGTGGGCCTAGAGCAGTGGTAGGCAGGTGTGTGATAATACATCTGTGATGTGGCCATGTGGATCTGCCATTGGCGTGCAAATGGCTTGTGACTGACTTGATGCAGCCAGGAGACCATTATATGAAAAGGCATCTTGTTATATGCAGAGTTTTCAGGGCAATGTTCAGAATTAGGTTGCTATGGTCAAGGCGGCAAGCAATGTGGGATAGAAGCCCAGTTGGTGCATTCTCCTGCAGAGCCTGACCCACCACACGTTACAAGACTCCCTCATGCACTGTGTCCCAGTTGAACTCCTTGTATGTCATGAATCAAATACGAAACTCCCAGTGCAGCAGCAAAAAACACCACGAAAAGTGGAGGATGACCAAATGGCTTCAAAGTCCACACGGGGAGTCACTTTGCCCGAAGAGGCCACAGTTTACCTACAAAGAGACTTCAGCACTGCTGCCTCATGTTCATCGGAAAATAAGAAACCATGTCCTCCAGGTCACATAGATACTGACCCAGGTTTGATGGTGTCACTTCAAAGGAAGCTAAAGCTCCTGACAACAACATATATTTCAAATGCCCAAACTCAGAGGCAGTTTCTAGAAGTCTTTAGGCCAGCATAGCTCCATGATTGTGGAGTGTTTACACTGTCCCTTACTTTTGGAAACTCCTCTAACACCTCCAAGGTTGTGAACTCCTGAGCATTTTCCATTCCACATATGTATTCACAGATTTTCTAACTCTTCTTTTCTAATTGTGTTTTACCTGGGGCGAAGATAATTTCAAGGCATTTTTCTGGATGAGAGTGGGAATATTTTTTGTGGCACATATTTGCATACACATTGGATTTATTTTCCTATTTTCCATTTGAAATACTGAATCCGTGACACTAACCCATACCCTACTTGTCTCTGACTACTAATCCTAATAAGATGGAGAAAAATAACCCAAACAGAATATAAATACAACCACAACCTATTCAGAGGAGGCATGGTGTATAGTTGGACATGGCTTTTGCATGACAAAATGTAGGTGCTATAAATCTAGTCGATTTAAATTGAAATAGTTCTCCATGTATTTTTAAATTTAACAAATATGTGAATTCCTCTCTCCCATTTTATGTAACCTATTGAGCACATCTATTTTTATATGCACATATAGAATACTACCTGGTATCACACATACGTTCTTGTGAGGTGTCTGACTTGACAGATACAAATGATGAGAAGTGATCACTCCACCTAAACGCTATGGGATTTGAAAATTCATCCTATGTGTGAGCCTCCTAGTTGAACAATATTATACATAAATCCATGTTCAGTAAATTGAATATTTTTCTATCTGTGTAAGATATATATATCACGGTGGATTTCGATTGGCATATATATTGCTACTTTTTAATGTCTCTCTCTCTCTCTGTGTGTATATATACACACTCCAGATTTTTTAAAAATATAAAATATATATGCCTTATTATACACTCCCTAAATTTTTTCATATTCATGTATGTGGATTTATAGTCAACATTTCAAAAGGTTATTCTCTGAAATATTCATCCACCTGAAATACATATTTGCTTCCTAGTAGTGAAAACTAACTTCAGTGAATGGTGCATACATATCCTAATATTTCTACAATAATTGACCCAGTTTCTCATTAATGCAAGTAGATTCATATGGGACATGATGTGTATTTTCATGTTCATTCTTATTCGCCACTGGTACATTACTATTTCCTCAGGTAATGCACATAATAGAGTATATATTTCATCCACAAGTTAGCAAAATTATGGGTATGTGTTTCACTTTCAATAATTTTCTGCTTCAGAACACATGTATTCCTCCATGTTTCTTGACTGGTCTTTTCATGAGACTTCTTACCAAACCCATTATTTTCGATTTCCATAATCCCTTTTGAAGCAAAACTCACACACCGTTCATGATAAACCATAACCCTAATATTACCATTAGATGTATAACTGGATGCAATGAATGATTGTATATCAATATAAGATTTCTTATATATTTTCAGATATCAAATCAATCCATTATTTAAAGTGGAACCAGTTATACTATTTATTCACAGTAGAGTCTATTCATGCATTGTCTCTATATTCATAGAGACAGGGTACACCTCATTGTAAACTCAATACTAATTTATACGTATTCAAATTATGGCTCCCAGAAATGGTGGAAGAAATATTCATGTCACCTGATCTACATATACAATTTAACCCAGTAATATTCTGGACACAAAAAGAAAAGGTCACACTTATGTTTCTACCAAAGCCTAAATGTAAAGTGAACATGGATTACTAAAAACATCCATGTCCAGGTTGCCTAATGCTCTCAAAAGTCAATCCTATTTGTGACAATATATTCGTTTCTTCCTAAGATAATATATCCAAAATCAACCCTGTTGAAAATGCCTAATTCTATCACACACTTTATACTTTGCCTGATTTCGTAATGTCTCTATTGATATCTGCTTTCCTACATATTTTCCCCAGTTCATCATTGTGATGGTTCATATGTGCTCACATTTACATTCACTCTCTAACCAAAACCCTATTGCTAAAAAACTTTTGTTCCAAATCCTATACTCACTCTCCTTCCTAAACATACCGACTATCTTCCTAATCCTACCGACTATCCCTTTTTGACTGGATGTTCTCTTCTACATTCAATCATCCAAGTAATGTTCAGGTGAGCGTTGGAGGAAGAGACCACCAAGAGACTGTCTCATGGAACCGCAAAGGGTTTATTGGGGGTCCAGCATGCTGGGGCTCAGAGCTCCCTTGAATCGAGCAGAGAGCCCTGAGGACATCTTAAGCAGAGCTTATGTGTTTTCCTTGTAGAGGGCAGGGAGGGAAGTTTATTGATGGGTCAGGGCGAGTGGGCAGTTTGCATGCAACCGGGAGAGGGAGTACATTATATATTTTGTAAGTTGGAGACAGCTCATTCTGGGAACAAGATTAGCAAACAGTTCTCAAGATTTCAAAAGTGTTTTGTTAAGCATACAGAAAAAGAGGAAGTGACAAGTACCATTTTATTAACCTTTCATTCCCCACGTCTTCTTCTGGCTACTTTTAATCATAAAAGTGATCATTGGAGTGGTGTCACATTCTATGTCTGCTAGTGGGGTATTACCATAAGTTTAACTTGTCTAATTTGAGCTTGGAGAAATGAAAATACATGGTTGAGCAAACAGGGTTTTAGAGTTAGCAAGAATGTGAGTATTATTATTGGACTGGCCAAGGTTGATAAACGTATAGTTAACCAGGGGGACTGTGTGAAGCAAGACTCAAACCACCCTTTTTGGGCCTCTCTCTTTCGTTGACACTCTTCAAGGCATCCTTTTATTTTACTCATAAATTTTTTACAACTCCAGTATTGTTGCCATAAAAATAACATTCTTCCCTCAATGCAGCACAAAGGCACCATTCTCTCATGAAGAGGAGGTCCAACCCTCGATTGTTGTATGAAACAACATCAGAGAGAGAGGTTAAAGATTCCCACAAAGCTGTGATGGAGGTTTCTAATATCTTTAAGTTTTGGTCTATTGCTGCTTCTAATTGGGTATTTTGCTGTGTACCATGGACCAAGGCAGTGGTTCCTGTGACCTCCCCTGCAGCAACTCGTATTCCTAATAGGATGGCTGAAGTGAGGGATATATGTTCCCTGTGGAACCGGCTTGTATGCCCCCCTGTTTGATCTTCAAATGAACCTGCATCATGATAGAGCACTCTGGGTAACCTCTGCACCATTACACATTTAATCACCACTGTTGACCATTTAATGAAAACATAAAAATGTTTATGTATATAGAATTATACTGTTGTAGGAACAGTCAAGACAAGGCACCTAAGATAGCACCAAAGCTAGGGAAACAGTCCTATTTCGTTGCAAACGGATTCAGAGGGCATTGCTTCTGTTGTAATCAATTAATCCCATGAACCCCAAGTTTAGGAAGTTTCAGAATTTTGTACCCAACATGTAAGGGAATGTGCTCAGAAGTTCACAGTCAGCAGAAATTCACAAAAAGCAGTTTTTTATGTTTTTTTCCTCTGTTCTGAGCAAATTAACTTTTCAAGGACACCTGGGAGGGGGAGAGATATTTCATCCCTTTCTTTTTTCCGCTTGCCAGCTATTACCATGGAGCCAGTTGGTAACTTCTTTATCATAGAAATGTAGCCATCTCTTTGAAGCCCCAGCTCAAAGTCAGAGGCCTTGTTCACATATTTTGTGAAAAACTAGTAAGGGGGTGTCTAGCTTACAAGTACTGATTGTTTTAGCCAGTGGCCAAGTAGAACAGGGCCACATGAAAACAGGAAGTTTGTCTAAACTGAACTCTTTTATAGGGACTCTTTTGCTGAACGTCCTAAAGTCAGCCATGGTGAAGACATCTGGAGAAGATCAGTTAAGACTTTTCTGTGGGTGTGGAACAGAGGGGAAAGAGAGGGAAGGCGGGACTTAGAGCAGTTCTGAGGATCTGAGAATGAGTACGGAGAGATGTAAAAGAATAATGGGAAAGGGGTTTGGGATTTTCTAGCAACAAAAACTTGAGCAGTAAAACAGGTAGAAAAGAGGGGAAGATGGGAGTGTGTATCCAAAAAGCCTGTGAGGGACTTTAAATTCTTAGTAACCTGTTTTCAGTGATGACAAAGCAACTTTAAAGACCATTTTTATTACATCTTGGATAGGGGTCTTCTCAGCTGTTTTGAGCTTTAGGTTAGCTGGTAAAAGGACCTGGTGAAACCCCGTATGGGTGCTGACAGGAGAAGAGAGGAGTGAGTGGGTAGAGTGGTAACTAAGTACCTGCTACCTCAGCAAGGGGGCAATGGTCTGAGAACCGGCGGATGTTTGGGTTGTTGATCTAGTAACGGGATGGGAGAAATCAGGTTGTTGAGGTGGGAGTGACAGCAGAGAGACTAGAGCAGAAGGCTGAGGGTGAGGATCTATTGGAGAAGCATAGTTCAGGATGTGAGCGAAGGACGGAAAAGGCCTCCACATAGGGGAATCTCTTTTCACACCTTTGAGCCCTTCCCAAAGTTAAAAAGGATCCACAGAATTTGAGGATCTAGAGACCCCTCTGGGGGCCATCGATTTAGGTTATCTTATTGGTAATATGGCCAATGCTGTGTACTGAATTTGATTAGGAGTTGGGTTCCATCGTGCAGCCCCTGTACGCTCACATCCCCTTGATTACAGAAGAAGTCGGCTTTTCCCACACACAGCCATGGCTGTTTGTGGCTTTGATAGTTCACCGGGCAAACATAGTAATCTAGGCTAGCCGACCTGCATCTGGCTCACGTGTCCCTACATCCATAATGTTTGTTTCCATTTCATATGATACGGAAGTGATTTAATGGAATTTTAGTGGGATCCTCTTCTTCAGGGATATCTGAATAGGAAAGACATATAGCCAGCTGACAAATGTCTGGGTGGAGAGATGGCCACCAGGTCCCTAAGGGGGCTGTATGCAAGATTGATTAAACTTCTTGTCCAGTAGGATTTGTGATCAGCCATCGCTGCTGAAAGGGGTGATGAGGGTTAGAAATACTGGTGGTCAAGGGGAGAGTCTATAGCCTTATCCACACGGCGAATGTGCAATTTGAAAGGGTTACCAGTCTTTTCCAGTTTCCAGCCAATTCCAGTTTCCAGTCAATGTCTGGACAGGGCGCAGGCTTGAGATGAGAGGCATGGATCCAGGAAGTGATTCCATCTACCTTTACCACTGTAGGTGTTATAAGTAGCACCTGGAATGGTCCTTTCCAGCGGGGTTCCAGCGATGTCACCTGATGTCGTCTTACGAAGACAAAGTCTCTTACTTGATATCGATGTGGAGTCCCCTCGTCCCCAGTTTGGTAGGCAGTGGCCAGCTGTTTTCACAGGTGTCACTGAATTCTTTCAAGAGCTTTAAGTCTGTCAAGCAAGCTGGTGTGGAAGGGATTGTAAGGTCTTAGAGTTGGTGTTAGGTCCCTTACTGGAGGAGGGGCACCATAGAGAATTTCATAGGGGGTGAGGTTACACTAAAATCAGAGTGAGTATTTTCTTCATTTAACAGTGCATAAGGCAGGAGCATAGTACAATCTTTTATTCCGGTCTCTAAGCTTAATTTTGTTAAGGTCTGTTTAATGGTTTGGTTCATTCTTTCTACCTGTCCTAAACTCTGGGGTCTATAAGCACAATGTAACTTCCAATTAATCCCCAGGGTCCTGGCTAACCCCTGACTTACCTGGGCCATGAACGCCGGTCCATTATCAGACCCTCTTAACTTAGGCAGGCTGTATCTTGGAAAAATATCTTCTAGGATATTCTTGACCAAAATTTGCGCTATTTCTTTTCTTTTTTTTTTCTTTTTTTTTGTGGGGAAGGATTCAATGCATCCTGAAAATGTATCTACAAAGACTAGGAGATATTTAAGTCCATACCTTGCTGGCTTTATTTCAGTAATGTCCACTTCCCAGTGTTGTCGTGGTTTGGTTCCTCGTATGTGCTTTTATACAGGAAGCTTGGAAGGGTAAGCATTTACCAATTGATGAACCCGACAGGCTTTTGTTACCCATTCAGTTATTTTCTTCACTGTGAGTCTGTTAGTGGAAAACTCTGTTCTTGATCCTTCAGGAATGCCTGCAGTTTCTTTGAACCAAGGTGAGTGAGTTGATGTACATTTTCTACTGACATAGTTAGAGCCGTGGCTCTTGGAGTTTTTACTGAAAGATTTAGAAATTCCACTTAAGGGCCTTCAGGGTTAAAATTTATTTTGGCCCAGAGCTTGGTGAGCAGATCTCCGCCGATCAATGGGGCCAGGCATTCTGGGACTACTAGGAAGGAGTGATGGATTTTTCCTTTTCCCAGGTCCATGGTCCTCTTAGTTGTCCAAGCCCGATATTTACTGCCATTAGCCCCTTGAAATAGAGATTTTTTATTTGATAGAGGGCCCAATGTGGCCTTATGGGCTGAGTATATTGCCCCTGTATCCACTTCAAAGTTTACTGGGGTCCCCTCCACTTCAAAAGTTACTCTGAGCTCGGGGAGGGGATCTGAGCCCCGACTTTCTTAGTCATCCTCCAGAGTCAGAATGGCTGGCTGGCGTGGCTGTCGCTTTCTATGTCAATTTTGGCCCAGTGTCCTTTTTGTTTGAGTAGGCACATTGATCTGAGGCCAAGGGTGGCCTCTGTCATGGGCCAACGTATACCTTCTTGTCTCTCTGTTTCTTAATTTTTGGCCTATTTGTTGTTGTGACCTGGACCTTAGTCAACGCCTTACTCTGCCTTTTGTTTCTTTTATCCTCCATTTGCTCCCTTCTCTTCCTCAGTTTCTCTCTTATAGTATACCTTCTCAGCTTCTCTGACTAAATCTCTCAAAGTCATATCTTGTAATCAATCTAAGCTTTGTAACTTTGTTTTAATATCCAGGGCAGTTTGCCCAATAAAGGCCATCGTGACAGATGCCTTTTGATTCTCTGCCTGACGATAAAAAGGATTATAGTTCCTATATGCCTCCATAATTCTCTCTAGAAACATAGAGGGAGATTCATCAGGCCCCTGATAATCTCTCTTACCTTGGCCAAATTAGTTGGTCACTAGCGGCTGCTCGGAGACCCACTATTAGAGCCCGGCGATAAGTGGACAGATGCTCCCTACCTTCAAAGGTGTTGGGGTCCCAGTTGGGTCGGTTCAAGGGAAAGCCGGCTTTGATTATGTTGGTAAGTTGTGTCGGATGCACACCTGGTCCAAGGATTTTTTTTTAGCTTCCTGGAGAATTCCCTTTTTTTCCTCTGTCATGAAGAATGTCCCTAGCAGTTGTTGGCTGTCATCCGAAGTAGGCTGGTGTGAAAACATCAATGACTCAACCACACTTGAGAGCCGGGTGGGGTCCTCGGAAAAAGGGGGATTGTAATTTTTTAAGTTACATAGGTCTGAAGAGAAGAACGGCCAATACTGGTAGGCTTGAATTTTCCCCCAATGGCCATTGTCAATCATTGGTCCATAGGGTCGAAGGGGAGGCATCCCAAGAGTTCCAGGGTTTTCAATCATTCACCGCCAGCGAGTTCCTTTAGCAGGGCCAGCTTCCTCCATGGGAGGAGGTGCTGTGTGTGCTGCAGGGGAATTACCTGGAGGGCGCTGGGCCGGCTTAGCTTCCTTCAATGGAGGAGAGACTGAGTCAGAAGCAGGGGTATCACTTAGAGGGTGTTGGGGGTTAGAGGATGAGGGCAGGGGATAAGGAGGGGGAGGAGAGTCCAGTAGACTCAAATCTGGTGACACAGGGAAAACAGAGTGTGGAGGAGGAGGAGGAGCAGAGTGTTTGTGAGTTCCTGGAAGAAGGAGTCATTGCGGGGGCAGGGGAAGGAAAGGCTTGACCCATTGAGGAGGAAATTTGCAGAGGTCCTGCTGAATTAAAATATATGGCTGTTGATCCAGATGACTATCTGGCCACGGCTGAAAGACAATATCTCTGAATTATAAATTAGTGGGAAGTAGAAAGATCCTTCTAGGGGCCATCCTACTCCAAAGGTGGGCCATTCTGAGGTACAGAGAGTCTGCCACATCCGGGGCTTTACTGAAATAAAGAGATTCTGAGCCCTTAAACGGACTTTGGTATAGTGATCAAGGGTCAGGGACAGAGGCATTGAAGTGCTCTGTTCCATAATGAGAGATACACAAACAGTGAAAGCAAGACACATGACACAGGCAAGACAAGACAATAAAGACAGGCAATGGACGTTCAACACTGAGACCATGACTGAGTAGCCGGCAAAATCCAATGGACTGGCGATACTGAATCCAAAACAAAATATCACTGAGTCAAGGAGACTATTGTTCCTCAATTTCCCGAGTCCTCTCAGGCGTCCTCCAGGGACGTGGCCTGTGGTTCTGTAACACGACTGTCAGCCACCATCAGAGAGAGCTCACACTCTTCATTGACAGACATTTTGCCAAACCCTAACCTGAAACCTGAAACCAGAAGGAGGCGCCTTACTTATCTGAGGGGGGTCCATTGGGGTCTCTCGTCCACCGCTGCTTGATCTCTGTGGAACCTCCATATGTAAAGGTCAGGCTAGTGTCAGAGGAAGGGACAACCAAGAGACTTTAACATGCAACAGCAAAGGATTTACTGGGGGTCCAGCATGCTGGGGCTCAGAGTTCACTTGAATAGAGCAGAGAGCCCTGAGAACAGCTTCAGCAGAGCTTATATACTTTTCTTGGAGAGGGCAGGGAGGGAAGTTTATTGATGGGTAAGGGTCAGTGGGCGGTTAGCGCTTAACCGGGTGAGGGAGTACAATCTGCAGTTTGGCAGATGGGGACAGCACATTCTGGGAACAAGATTAGCAAACAATTCTCAAGATTTCAACAGTGTTTTATTAAGCATACAGAAACACAGGAAGTGACAAGTACCTATTTTATTAAACTTTCACTACCAACTATCCCTTTTTGACTGGATGTTCGCTTCTACATTCAATCATCCAAGGTACAAGGTCCTATGTCATTGTATATGGATTTATCTGAGACAACTTTGCAGAAAGTAATTCAAAGCTAAGTAGTCCCAATCAAGGGACCAATGCCCTTCTGGGCTTCAAATCTTACTTATATTTCTGTTTTCATACATATATTTTACCTATGTATTCTACATATATTCAAATATATATATATATATATATATATATATATATATATATATATATATATATATATCTCATAGTATATATATTTCATCCAGAGTTTCACAAATTTATAAGAATTTTTTTTCATGTTTAATCAATTCCTTCTTCAGAACACATTTATTCCTCCAGGTCTCTTGACTGGTCTTTTCATGAGACTTCTTGCCAAACACATTATTTTTGACTTCCACAATCACTTTTGAAGCAAAACTCACACACTCTTTATGATAAACCATAACACTCATATTACCATTAGAATGTAACAGGATGGAATGAATGATTGTATAGCAATATAAGATTTTCTGTATATTTTCAGATATCAATTCAAAAAATTATTTAAAGTTGGAATCAGTTATATTATTTATTCTCAGGATGGTCTATTCATGCATTATCTCTATATCCAAAGACTCCAGGTACACCTAATTTTACACCCAACACTTATTTATACGTCTTCAAAATATTGCTCACAGAAATGGTGGAAGAAATACTCATGTCACCTGATGTCCATATACATTTTATCACAGTAATATTCTCGACAAAAAAGCAAAGGTCACACTTTGATTGTACGAAAGCCTAAATGGAAAGTGAGCATGGATTACTAAAAACATCTATGTGCAGGTTGCCTAATGCTCTCAAATGTCAATCCTATTGTTGAGTACATATTTGTTTCTTCCTTAGATTATATATTCAAAAACAACCATGTTAAAAATGCCTAATCCTATCACTGTCTTTATACTTTGCCTGATTTCATAATGTCTGTATTCATATCTGCTTTCCTATATATTTTCCCCAGTTCATCATTGTGACTGACTCTTCACATATACTAACTTTTACATTCACTCTGTATCTGAAACCCAATTGCTAAAGAACTTTTGCTGCCAATCCTATACTCACCCTTCTTCCTAAACCTACCAACTATCTTTCTAATAATACCGACTATCCCTGTTTGACTGGATGTTCTCTTCAACATTCAATCATCCAAGGTACAAGGTCCTATGCCATGGTATATCGATTTATCTGACACATCTGTGCAGAACAAAATTCAAAGCTAAGTATCCCAATCAAGGGCCTAATGCTCTTCTGGGCTTCATATCTTACCTAGATTTCTGTTTTCATACTTATATTTCACTTGTATATTCTTGTAAATATCACAGGTACCCAATACCATTATTCATCAATCAGAATGATTCCTAAGCCAAATCGAACCTGTTATTAAGCCTTACCATACACTTTTCCCTCAATCTAACTCTACAGAAGAGCAGGGACAGAGTTTGTCTTACAATACAGAAATAGAGGGGATCTTCCACCGGCAGAGAACCTCAAGGTCCATGCAGAAATGATCCCTGGAGAAGATGTATGCAGCTATTTAGGACCTGAGAGAGCAAAAGTCATCTTCCATGGCAAACAACCTGCTCAGAATGAAGGGATTTGTCTGAATCAGCCACTTTCTTCTTTATGTAGAGAAGACGGACCAAACGAGGCTTGTATGGTGAGCTGTTCCCAGGTGCCTATGGTTGATATACCATTTTAACTTGTGAAACTGTCACAGGAAGTAGAGGCAGCCTCCATCACATGAGACCCTTCGAAGCTACTGTTAAAACAAAGTGGTTGCCAAGGCAGTGTCATAATTCAGTTCCTGAAGGAAGTGAACTAACTAATTTATTGGTGATGGAGCTCTCTGAACTTGGGATCCAAGAAGCCTGGCATCCAGAGACAGTCCCAGTCACAGTCCCAGTGGGCTAACTTATTTGGATTTACCAAGAACAGAGTAAGTCTTTTTTGGTAGCTACTGATATGAGGATGGCCAAATGCCAGGAAAGCTCTGGAGAGGGGTCTTTCATGAAAAAGCAGGTAGTGGCTCACCCCTGGCTCCTGACAACTTCACAGTGTTGGCCAAGGAGACCAGATCTGAGACAGGACAGGCCATTTTGGGGGAACAAATAATGGCCAACCAGTCAGAGGACACTCCGGATATTCACAGACCTTCTTGGGTAAAGAAGTTGCCTTTGTGGGTGTGGGTGTGTGTTTGTGGCTTTGTCACATGTTCTGAGAATTGATAGGAAAAGCAGTTTGTTTGGTTTGGAGTGGACTATTTCTAGTAAGTCATTTGACAAGGCGAGTGTTTCTAGGTCTGTGTATCCCACTGTGTCCGTGGTTGTCGACATTAGAAAAGAGAATGTATCAATGGATGTGTCCTGTTTAGTAGAAAGCTTCCCAGCATTCATTCTGCCCAATTTGTGAATGGACTGCGGTTTGACTTTTCGATTGGCAACACCTCCTATCTCCTTAAGTTTCTGTTTTCTTCCTGAATTTTGGGCACTGTCCAGAATGGGCAAATGGTTTTGTGTTCAAGATATGTACCACCACCAAACTCTGTGACATGGCCATGTACTGGATACCTGAAGGAAATGGCGAGCATCTCAGAAAACTCAGATACCAGCGTGACCAGAAGAGTCTCAGTGGGAAACCCTGCTTTGGGCCTTTTGCTTACCTATTGTTCTGTTGCCCTGAATGTCAGGAAGGTCTTTGCCTCAGGGAACCCCTTGGTGAAGGCTGAAGCAAACAGTTTTCAAATTGTAATGAATGGGCATCACCTGTGGCTCTTTGCTTAATTGCTTTGAAATGGGATGGGTCTGAATAAGCCTCTTTGCCCTCTGTGATGCTGTGGTTAGATTTTCAGCACCTGAGGGATCTAAAGAAAAATCTCTTCTGTATCCAAAACCAAAATGGCCAAAAGAGCAGTCATTGTCGATGAAGTCTCTCGCCTTCCTCTAAGGATCCTGACCTTTATCAATTGTGAATCGGGATCTTTCGGTCAAATGAGTTCTTCAAAGCCCTGCAGAGGCTAGCCCAGAGATGCGTGGGTTTTCTCATAACTCCAATTCACATAAAGAATCTAAACCCCAGAGCCAGTAGGCCTCAAATTGGAGAATTGGAACTGTATTAACAGCAGTCCTATTTGATCACTCATGGTTAACAGGAAGGGTGTCCAGGACACCCTGACTTTAGGCAAATGATGGGCAAGTAAGTTTATTTTGGACACTGTCTTGCACAGCGCCCCTCATGAAAACCCCAAGCCAATGGTTATTATGTGTGTCTATTGGAAGAAGATAAGGGCCATGTGGGAGTGTTTTGGTTTTAATTTTGGTCATTTGTTTGTCGTTTGGAAGAGATGACTGGGTCCACCTAGGATTGAACTCAGGTGTGATTCCCCTTAGAGACTGTGTTCTGTAACTGACCTCAGAGAAGTATTGCCATGTATTGTGTTTGGATTTTAGGAGTCCACCCATGAGAGTCGTCCTTGGAAACTGAGATCTACGCCCAGGGGGGCTTTCCACAGAGCACTGGGAATCTCATCCAAGATATGCCATGATTTTATTCTGAAAGATTGGCAGCCGTAGTTGAGAGTAAAAACACACATGGACCTCACATTGTAGACCACAATGTGACCTTTTGCCTACTCTTTGGGAAGCCTTGTATCTGAGAGTTCTCCAGAGCTTTCATTGAAATGAGCTTCCTCATCATTTAATGGTTCCTGAATGAATTGAAACCCACAGTGCCTTCAACTTCATTTATGAAATTTCAAAAACTTCATTTTTGAAATTTCCATGACCAGGTGGCACTGGAGAACCTTAGGATGTCCTGTTGCTGATCATGAGGGTACCAGACAGTGCCTAGAACTGAGATGTCAGTAAGTTGGAGCTTTCTGAGTAGTAGGCCTAGAGAAGTGGTGTGCATGTGTGTGATAAAACATCTGTGGTGGGGTCATGTGGATCTTACACTGGCTCCAAATGGCTTGTGAATGACATGGTACAGCCAGCACACCCTGGTATATAAAGGCATATTGTTACATAGAGAGTTTTCAGGGCAATGTTCACAATCTGGTTGCTATGATCAAGGGGGCAAGCAATGTTGGATAGAAGCCTGGTTGTTGCATTCTCCTGCAGACCCTGACCCCCCACATATTACAGGACACCCTCCAGGACTGTGTCTCAGTTGAACTCCTTATATGCCTTGAAGCAAATACAAAACACCCAGTGCAGGAGCAAGAAATAACACGAACACTGAAGGATGACCAAATGGCTTTCAAGTCCACATGGGGAGACACTTAGCCCTGAGTGGTCACAGTTTAGCTACAAAGAGAAAATTCAACACTGCTGCCTCATGTTCATTGAAAAATAGGAAACAATGTCCTCCAGGTCACATAGATGCAGACTCAGCTTTGATGTTCTCACTAAAAAGGAAGCTAAAGCTCCTGACAACAACGTATATTTCAAGTGCCCAACCTCATTGTCAGTATCTCCAGAAGTCTTTAGGCCAGTAGAGTTCCATGTTTGTGGAGTTTTACCCTGTCCCTAAGTTTTCGAAGCTCCTCTAAAGCCTCAAAAGTTTTAAACTTCTGAGAATTTTCCATTCCATATATGTATTTACAGATTTTCTGACTCTTCTCCTCTAATTTTGTCTTTCTTTGGGTGAAGGTTATGTCAAGCCATTTTCTGAATTAGAGTGGGAAGTTATTTGTGTAACACATATTGCATACACATTGGATTCATTTTCCAATTTTCCATTTGAAATACTGAATCCCTGACACTAACTTATACCCTACTACACTCTGACTACTAATTCTAATATGATGCAGAAAAGTAACCAAATCAGAATTGAAATACAAGCAGTTCAGAAGAGGCATGGTGTATTCTTGAACTTGCCTTTTGCATGATAAAGGTTAGGTGTTATAAATCCAGTCTATTTTTAATTGAAATAGATATCCATGTGTTTTTAAAGTTAACAAATATGTGAATTCCTGTCTCCCTTTGTGTGTAGCCTATTCAGCACATGTATTTTTATATGCACATATCGAATCCCAGCTGGTATCACACCTACATTCTTGTGAGGTGGCTGACTTTGCAGATACAAATTTTGAGAAGGGATCACTCCTCGTAAACGCTGTTGGAACTGAAATTCAAACTATGGGAGAGCCTCCTAGTAGAACAACATTATACATAAATCCCTGTTAAGTAAATTGAATATGTTTGGATCTGTGAATGATGTGTATTTCATGGTGAATTTCGATTGGCATATATGTTGCTACATTTTAATATCTGTGTGTGTGTGTGTGTGTGTGTGTGTGTGTGTATACACACACACTCTACAGATTTTTCAAAATATGAAATATATATGTCTTATTTGCACTCCCTAAATTCATTCATGTTCAAGTATGTGGATTTATAATCAACTTTTCACCAGATTATTGTCAGAAATATTCATCCACCTGAAATACATATTTGTTTCCTAGTACTGAAAACTACCTTCAGTGAATGGTGCATACAACTCCTGTTCATAGCTGCAGCCTAAGGGACCCAGCAAACTTCCAGCTGCCTGCAAACTTTCAGCTGCATGCTGATGATTGGCTCACAGTGGCCCCAGCAACATCTAGCTGATTGGCTCCTCTGCGGTGATGCTCATTGGAGATGCTCATTGAGCTGTTTCCCCACCCTTTCAGACTGCCAGCTGATATTTGGCTCACAGCGGCCCCAGCAACATCTAGCTGATTGGCTCCTCTGCGGTGATGCTCATTGGGTTGCTTCCCTGCCTTTTCAGATCACAGAGCTGCTCATTGGGGGACTTTTTTGACTCCGCACGTGACCCAGCCAATCGGCCTCAAGAGCAGGAGGATTGTGGGAAGTGGAGAGAGGCTTGTGTGGGAGGGAAAGGCTTGTGGGAAGCCGGTGGTGACAGTTGGGGCTCTGAGGGTTTTTCCTGAGATGCTCTTTTGCTTGGCGTGTGTGGTTCTAAAAATAAAGTTGCTTTCTTTTGAAAAGTGGCTCCTGATTGTGCCCAGCCAGACTGCAGCATTTGGTGGCTCGCATGGGGAGCGACTGAGGGTAACTGATAAGGTAAACTGCTCACCCCTGAGGGCAGGACAAGAGGATGGGTAGCCATTTTAAGATTCCTCTTTTGTTTTGCTTCACATTTGCTTTAAATTGCCTGTCCCTGGAGACGAGTGAGAAGGAAGAAAAACCGCTCACATCTGAGGAAAAACTATTTGTGTCTGAGGAACAGATAGAGAGAAAGGCTATAATGATATTTTGTTTTTCCATTTTTATTTCATTCTATCTCTGTTTTGTTTGGTGTTATCTTGTTGGGTTGTATTATAGTAGAAATATGGCATCAGAAATTAGAAAAAAAAACAAACTGAAAAAGTGTTAAGTAAATTGTTAGAGGAAGGAGGCATCCCAGTAAAATTAAGAGCAGTCAGGGCATACGTTGATACAATACAAAAATGTAGCCCATGGCTTTTTAAGGAGGAGTTGTTAAATATATCACAATGGAACCATCATGGTGAAGATTTAAAAAGAATAGAAAAGAAAAGCCCAGGGACTCTGCCAGTTGGCACATTGCCATTGTGGACTTTCGTATCTTGTTTGTTTAGTCAAAAGCCTTCAGTTCAGACAATGGTAGAGGAAGGAGAAGACATATTGATTCAAGTAAAAGAGAAGGTCTCTCAAGTTAGTCAGACAGAGGAAAAAATTCAAGTAAAAGAGAAGGTCTCTCGAACCAGTCAGACAGAGGAAAAAAATCATGTAAAAGAGAAGGCCTCTCAAGCTAGTCAGACAGAGAAAGAAAGTGTAAAACAGTAAAAGCCATCAGGGGGAAATTTACAACAGGAGACTACTACTAACACCTTTCTATCACCAGAGGGTGTAAGTGTCCAACCAACAGAACCACCTCTACAGGAGACTGCTACTAATACTTTTCTATCACCAGAGGACGTAAGTGTCCAACTAACAAGGCCACCTCCATATGCTGGGAAGCCCCCAACCCCCACAGTTGATAGTTGGGATCCTGAGACAAGATCTCAAATATTAACATGCCCTATATTTGAGGTAGGAGGGCAGCGAGTTTACCATGCTTTAAATTTCAAAACAGTGAAGCAGATAAAAGAGGCTGTAATAACCTATGGTCCTCAAGCACCCTTCACTGTAAGCATGGTCGAAACCATTAACAACTTGAACATGAAGCCAGCGGATTGCGCTAATATGTGTAAAGTTGTGCTAAATGGAGGACAATACCTGTTATGGAAGGTTGACAATGAGGAATTTTTCAAGGAGACGGCTATGCGAAATGCAGCAGCTGGTTATCCTCAGAGAAATCTAGATATGTTGTTAGGAAAGGGACCTTATGAGGATCAGCAGCAACAAATTGCATATGATTCTGGTGTATGTGCATAAATTGCTGTAGATGCAATTAAGTCATGGAAGACTTTACAAGGACTTGGAGGTTTACAAGGTCAATTATCTAAAGTAATACAAGGAGCTAATTAACTTTATGCTGAATTTGTCGATAGGCTTATTCAAACAGGTACCAGAGGTTCTGGGAAAACAGAACAAGCAATGCTATTACTAAAAAAACTGGCTTATGAGCAAGCGAATAGTTGGTGCAGAGATATAATTAGACCATGGAAACATGAAGATTTAAACACATATATTAAATTATGTAGAGACATTAATGAACAAGAGCAAGTCGTGGCAACTGCAGTAAAACAGGCTTTAGATGCCAGAGACATTAATGAAGAAGGGCAAATTGTGGCAGCTGCACTAAAACAGGCATTAGATGCCAGGTCAAGAACATGCTACAATTGTGAACAAACAGGACATTTTAAAAGGAATTGCCCATAGGAGGAGGGTTTAACAAAATTACTTATAGATATTAAAGGTTTTTTTTTTTTTCAATTCCAATTCATCCTGAGGATAGTCCACGTTTTGCATTTACTATCCCTGCACTGAATCATGAAGGTTCTGATCAGAGATATGAATGGAAAGTACTTCCTCAAGGGATGGCTAACAGCCCAACAATGTGTCAAATTTACTTTAACAAAGTAATCAAGCCACTTAGAAATCAAAATCCTGAACTACAAATATTTCACTATATGGATGATGTATTATTAGCACACAAAGCTAAAAACACATTGCTAGAATGTTATGCCACACTTACAAACTTATTAAAAAATAATCTAGATATAGCAATAGATAAAGTACAATTAAATTTTCCAATTAATTATTTAGGTGTTCTATTATCCTCAACCATGTACCACCACCAAAAATTCAAATACAAGTAGATCAACTCAAATCACATAACGACTTTCAAAAGTTATTAGGAGACATAAATTGGATAAGGCCTTATCTAGGTATACCAACAGGAGAGTTGGGATATTTATTTGATATCCTAAAAGGTCCATCATATCCCAATTCACGGTACATGTTAACGCCTGAAGCAAGAAAGGCATTAAAAATCATTGAAACATATATGGAAAATATGCAATTGGATAGAATTGATATAAGTTTGCCTTTATTATTTATTGTCTACAAACAAAAAATATTCCTACAGGAGTATTTTTGCAAGAAGGTCCATTATTATAGATACATTTATCTTATTCTCCTAACACTATTCTTACTAGGTACCCTGAGGCTATAGGACAATTAATACTCAAAGGAATAAAAGCAGCAAAGTGAGTGCTTGGGATTGCTCCCAATAAAATTATTACTCCACATACTCTGAATCAAATTGATGAGTTAGTTAATGAGTTAAATACTTGGGCAATAATCATGTGCAAATCTAATGTTTCATTTAATAATCACTTACCATCTAATCCTTTATTGTCTTTTTGGTCATCGCATCCTGTAATTTTTCCAAAATTGACAAGAAAAACACCTATCATGAATGCTCCAAATATATTTACTGATGGATCAAATAATGGTACAGCAGCAATAGTTACACCTGATCAAACTTTTACATTTCTAGTAACCAAAAAATCAGCTCAAAATGTAGAGCTTAATGCAGTATTACAAGCTTTTGTGATGTTTAAAGATTCTGTATTTAATTTATTTTTGATAGTCAGCATATAGTTAATGCTATAGTATGCCTTGAAGATGCTGGTAGGATTTCCCATTCCTCTACTGTTTTCTCCTTGCTTTCCACTATACAAAGTATAATCTGGGACAGAAAAGATCCATTCTTTATAGGACATATCAGGGCACATACAGGATTGCCTGGAGCCATCAGTTTGGGCAATGATTTAGCAAATAAAAGTACACATGACATACATATTTTCTCTACACTAGAAGAAGCTATTAATTTTCGTAAAAAGTTCCATGTCAAAGCTAATACCTTACAAAAGCCTTCTAAAATAACTAAGGAAAAAGCTAGACAAATAATAAAACAATGTCAAAATCGTGTGACCTTTTTACCACAAGTTAATCTTGGAGTCAATCCTAGAGGATTGATACCTAATCATATTTGGCCGATGGACATCACACACTTGCCAGGATTTGGAAAATTAAAATATTTGTATGTTACAGTTGATACTTCTTCTTGATTTTTGATGGGCACCCTTCATGCCGGAGAAAAAACTAAAGATATTATTACTCATTGCTTACAAAATTTTGCCACTGTGGGCGTTCCCAAACAGTTAAAAACAGATAATGCCCCTGGTTATACTTCTACCTCTTTTAAACAATTTTGGTCATCATTTGGCATTACTCATATAACATTAATCCCATACAATCCACAGGGACAAGGCATAGTTTAAAAAGCTCATCAAACTATTAAAAAGTACTTATTAAAGCAAAAAAGACGCAATTGGGAAAGGGTATATATTCCCCAAAGACAAACTTAAAATAACCCTTTTTATTCTAACCTTTTAAAATTTGGATTCATCAGGACTTAGTGCTGGGGAAAGGCATATGTGTCCAAAAAATGTGCATTAGCCCAAGGTTCTTTGGAAAGATATTCTAACAGGACAATGGAAAGGTCCTGACCCAGTAATTGTCTGGAGTCGGGGGTCTGTTTGTCTGTTTCCACAGGAAAAACAGTAGCCGATTTGGATTCCAGAGAGATTAACCAAGGTCCTGACCCAATGATTGTCTGGAGCCAGGGGCCTGTTTGTGTGTTTCCACAGAGAGAACAACAGCCGATTTGGATTCCAGAGAGATTAACTGAAGCGATTTATACAGAACAAAAAGAAGATGATTTGACTCAAGTCCATATCAGCTGATATCCAAAATTCCAGTTTGGCTACCCTTACATCTAAGATAGAACCAGGATGCTTTTTTCAATATCTATTTTATTATTGCCTTTTCCCACATTTTATTTTGTTTTTTTGAGCGCATACATACCTAGTTTAATGTTTTGGTGATCAGTTCTATTTTTTGACAATAGGGTTTTTAAACATTGCAATGGAGATTTCACATGTAAAAAGTTATAAGGCCTTTACTATTAGGTTATGTGTTGTATGTATTATATTATGTGTGCACACTTGTGTTTTGTCTTATATGTTTGAATGTTCATATGTCCATATATCATATATGATGAGGGCTCATGAAAAAATTGATCCAAATATTTTTTTATTCACATTATTTAAATGGTTTAATTTAAATTGGTTAAACAGCTGTTGAGGATTGTTTTAAAATGTGAACAAAAAAGGAGGTTAACAGATCTGTTTGTTTTCTTTCACATTTCCTTTTCATTATATTTAATAATTCTCTCCAAGACAATGTAAATTGTTAAGAAAATTGTTTTCTTTCAGTGTTTTCTGGAGTGTTACATAATTTTTTCTTTAGCCATTATTGCCAGAATTTCTATCTTCGTCACAGTGCTGGTGAAATCAAAGATAAAACCAATCTACAGCTTCTGCAATAGCCATCACTGAACTGCTTGCAGAACTTGCCTGGACACATTGTGAACTCACATGTATGCATTGTAAACTATCTGTTTGTGCAGCAACTTGTGGTAGTGTTGGGTTATATTTGCTGATGATGTCATTGGTGGTACAATTTTTTCAAAAGGAGCCGTCAATTGGCTTGGTGTATCTTCCTCCCTTCTGAGATTCCAAAAGTAAGGGACAGGGTAAACACTCCACAACCATGGAGCTCTGCTGGCCTAAAGACTTCTTGAGAATCTGCCTCTGACGTTGGGCACTTGAAATATATGTTGTTGTTGGGAATTTTAGCTTTCTTTGTAGTGAGACCATCAAATCTGGGTCTGCATCTATGTGACTTGGAGGTCATGGTTTCTTATTTTCCAATGAACATGAGGCAGCAATGTTGAATTCTCTCTTTTAGGGTAAACTGTTGCCACGGGGGGCTAAGTGTATCCACATGTGGACTGTGAAGCCATTTGGGCATCCTTCACTTTTTGTGGTGTTTCTTGCTGCTGAAATGGAATTTTTGTATTTGCTTCACGAAATACAAAGAATTCAACTGTTACCCAGTGCGTGAGGGAGATCTGTCACCTGTGGTAGGTCAGGGTCTGCAGAAGAATGCATCAACCAGGCTTATATTCCACATAGCTTGCCCCATGACCATAGCAACCCGATTCTAAACATTGCCCTGAAACCTCTCCATATAACAAGATGCCCTTACATAGAAGGGACTGCTGGCTGCACCATGTCTGTCACAAGGCATTTGGAAGCCAATGGGAGATCCACATGGCCCCACCACAGATGTTTTATCACACACCTGC